>NC_051183.1:32646652-32693725 GCF_013339695.2 Rhipicephalus sanguineus | reverse complement strand
TCAATCGCTACTCCCATAACTCCCCATGCTGATGTCGCTGACAAAGGATCTGAACCGCTTTTCGCCGAAGCTTCGCGACTATTTGGATAGACCTTGGGAAGTGTAAGTTGCATTCTCCTAATTGTGGCTGAAAACTGGCGGCAAAAGCATTCCCGTGTAGCGCATATCACGCCTATTTGTTTACCGTACATATTATGCAGAAGCTATCCCAGTTCTTTGCCTTTTAAGTAATTCAAGGAGCATCTAGGTTATAACCATCACGCTAAGAATGCGCTTTTTCCAAAGTTCGCGGGCTCTGGAAACCCAATTTCTGAGTTGAAGCTTTTCGAAACAGTTATTTAACACGAGCGTCCTCCAAGTTCTTTAGAAGCATCAAGTTGTATGCGTTTTTTAAGCTCCGTATATGCTACCCTACCAGTGCCTTCTTAGCGGTTCCATTATTCCACATATCAACTATGTTCCTTTGAAATTGTTGTAGCAATGTCACTCCTATCACTGTCCTTATTTTTCATGATTATCGTTATGGCTGCCACAAGGGTGCGCAGGTCGTATTGCTTTGTATTGCGTAGATAGCACACACAGAATACCTTTCAAGCTGCAGCGCTCATCCGTGAAGGTCGTGACGTTTGACGACGCCATTTTTCGTCTTTCTTCCTGATGTTTGACTCCATTTTTTTTCTTGCCAACGCTGTTGTAATTTCGTGTGGAAGCTCGAAAAATAAAATTTATATTGTGTTGTGTCCTAACATTTCAATTTACTTGTCTTTCGACCCTATTTGTTTCGCGTATTAACAAAGTGAAATGGAAAATTCTACCATTGTTGGCTCGGCAAGGTTCTGTTTGGTGTCACAGAAGTCTGGCAACTTGGGGCGCACCACCACGGACGCTGGCAAAGTACTGAGAAGCGCGAAGCGGCTCGTGGGTTACATGCGCCCCAGTGACACGGGCACGGACGCACGCCTGCCCCGAAGGGGCAGGCGTGCGTCCGTGCCCGTGTCACTGGGCGCATGTAACCCACGGGGGCGCACTCGCCCGTGTCACTGGGGCGCGTGTCATTTGCAGTTCGAACAAAGGAAACTAGCAACACTCTTAGTCGAAGTTGATGCATACCGTCAACTGCGGTCCCACTGTAAGCACGCAGAAAAGCGAGAAACAGAGGCTCACACACTAAAGCGAAGACCTGCACTGATATACTCCTTGGCACGGAAAATTGACATCAATAAAACAAATGTATTAATACAGCAGGCGCAATTACAAGGGCGAAATCCACAAAACTCGGTTGTTTTGGTTTCCAATGGGGTTTGTGCACTTTAATATTACATGGCGACCTGTGAAACTAAGTATAGGATTGACAATTGTGCGTGTTGGTACGGAATAAGTATGATATAGTAATAATTATTATGGTTTTCTGTCGCAAAACCACGATGATTATCAGAGACGCCGTAGTGGAGGGCTCCAGAAATTTGGACCACCTAGGCTTATTTAACGTGCACCTAAATGTAATACACGGCCCTCCAGCCCTCCAGCGATGGAGTTTGACTCCATCGAAATGAGGCCGGGATTCTACCCCTCGACCTTCGGGTCAGCGGCCAAGCATAATAACCAACAGACCAATGCGGCGGGTTTCATTGTTACGAATCGGCGCGAATGAATGAGCCGATAAGACAGGGACAACCACAGTGTTCATGTGTCTTCTGTCTTATCGTATCATCTTGTCGCGCCGTTTCACAAGAATCGACTAATGAATTGCTCGCAGGGTCTTTCGAGTGATTTTGCTAGGCAGGGCAATTCTTTGTGCGTCGTTTTTGTCGGTGGCGTGTTTCTTTGTTTGCTCCAACGAGGACAGAGAAGTAGCGCGTGACTGTGCGATGTGCCAATACCTCCTACGTGAAATCCATTAAGAACAACCAAGCTGAACTCTATTGCGTTAACTCCGGCCGGAGCGGCAAAATCCACTTGGAGCGCAGCCAGGGTTGCCAATGGTGGCTACTTTTCGCCAAATTGGCGAATTTGAGAGGCCCGTGGCGACCTAAAATTATGAATGGCGACATGGCGAATTTTTGGCGATTTTCAGCTGAGGTCTCCACTGAGTTATGCATCCTAAGCTCAGTGCCTTCCCAACGATATGAGCGTCACTATTCTCTGTATTTTTCTGGGTTTTGAGGTGCACATTACGCGCCGTTCTATATGTCCGTCCTGTAACTCGTATGTATCTCCTCAATTCATCTAGATGCTTCTAACTCAATTCATCTAGATTCATCTATATGCTTCAGAGCTTCGCTAAAGTTTCGCTTCTGAAGGGGCTGGATGACGGGTTGGTCGTGTGTTCCGGCCATTTGTTCCGGCAAAGCTCCAACTATTCTGAATAGCTTGGCGACCTATTCACCGCTGGCAGTATCCCCTAATCGAGCTCGTATAGCGAAGAGGGCGGATACGCGGGTGTTCGTGCAATAAAAAATATTTATTCAGGCATTTTCTACTGTTCTCGGTGAGCGTGTGCAATGAAAACAATTGCTATATACCATTTTACAATGTCTACCTGTTCAATTATAACGCACTGGATTGACGCGGGTAGATATAAGTGATTATATATGAAAGGGACAGTGGCGTCCGGTATCATATTAGTTCACACTGAAAGGCATAAGACTCACGAATGAACGATACCTGTAAGAATTCTGTCTTACTACTTTCAATAAACCTGTTAATCCTTTTTTTCATATGAGGGGATGTAAAGCTGTCTACAAACAACGCCCTCGCGGCTTTCGCCCAAGGTTTACCACACTTTTACCTTTGAAACGAGCGGACAGGGATGGAAGGATATCATGATCGTTTTATCCTTTCATACTTGTGCCTCAGCGCACATCTTGCGGCTAGTCGGAGAACCAGGTGCACCAAGCACTCCCATGGTGAAGGGGCGATGCGCCTGGCATTGTGAAATGTCAAGATACTTTAAGGGCTTTGAATGGCAATGTATTCTACGGGGCTATACATCCGTGAAAATTCCTATTACTAGGATATGCCGCACACATCTAGAATGGCGACTTTTTTGGCGAAATTTCTAAAAAAATGGCGACTTTTGGCGACTTTCTGCTCGTTGTTTGGCGACATTTACGCGAAAGTCAGTGGCAACCCTGAGCGCAGCGCTGTAACAGGCACACAGGCTATTACGCCCGAAGACTAACATTAGTTACGCCCACATCCCTACTCACAGCGCTACGTCCGCAGTGCATGCTTTTCCGCGCCGGTGGTGGCGCTGAAAACGACACCGCGGTTACGTGTGGTGCGCGCTCGGATGGCTCGGGGCTCGGATACGCAGTTTGTATGGTTTGTATTCGGCTTCGTGCCATGTCGGCGTGGAACATTCTAGCACATGCTATCTTCGTAGTTCATGGACTCGATCGATATCGGATATTCATTCCACGGGTGCCGGCATCTACAACCAAGCTATGAAGGTGACTGCTGTCAACGCAAAAGACTGCTCACAACCACGCGTGGAAGTTGAGGAGACTCGCGCTTATTCTCCGTGTTAAGCTTTCAGTACAGAGGACTGCGCATCTGTGCTTAGATCGCTTAGATTTCCTCGACTGGAGCGTTTGTGACGCCAAGATCAAGCTAACTATTTGCACACGGTAAGTCACCGTTTATCTTTTGCTCGACTGCACAGCAGTCGTCGTTCGCTGACTCTGACTGTTTTGTCTGTCAGGCGCGATGTGCACGCTACATCAATCGCCGACGTTAGTGAGCCTGCCTGCAATCCGAAACCACGGCGAAGTGTTTACAGTTACGTTGGCAGCATCATCGAATAACTTATTTGCGTGTGCGGAAATTCGTGTACGTGCAGGCTTTGTCTTGTGATAAGCTATAATTGAACGCATTATTCTCGCGTTTTTAGCGCTTTTCGTACCTTTTGCGTCACATTTTGTTGACCTTATGCTTTCATTTTGTTCTCATGCTGCACTCGACACATAGCATGCGGTTTAGTATGTGGTGGTCCCCTTGAATATTTTGTAACTATGGACATCCGGAATCACAATTTGACTTGAATATCTAGCTTCGGCGTATAGGTCTGCAAGCTCGCTTATTTTCTCGTGGTTACATGGTGTGGTCATAAGGATGCTTGTTCAACGACAATTTCTTTAGAATGACGCAAAGGTTTGTTTATGCAATGAACTTACTGCACGTCATAATCAAAACCATCTGCCGTTATTCTCAGCAAAAATAAATGTTCTGCTTTTTTTTTCTGTTTCTCAGTGGAGACGTGGTATTTGAAGGAAACTGGTGGTAAAGCTAAGTAAAGATTGGACAGCGAACACACACACACACACACACACACACACACACACACACACACACACACACACACACACACACACACACGCGCGCAGAGAAGTGACACGCTGCCTTTTCAAGGCCACTGCTCTCCCGCGTAGACACGCACACGCGCAAGGGAGCCTCCGGGTTCGAGGTGCAGGCGTAGCCGCCGCTCTGTCTAGACCGTGGTGTAGACTTCCGGACGCCTCGCGGCGACAGTCGCCGCCAACCTCCTCCTCCGCGCGTCCGTTCTCCGCGCCTTGGAGAAACGTTCGCGGAGGCGGCGCAGATTTGGAAGGAATATTAGGAATATGGGGCGAAACTTCCGCGGCAAGAAGGAAGCGGTGGGTTTATGCAAACGTTCTGTAAGCATGGAAAGGTAAATGCGTTGCGTGTGTGAGCTCTCCCTTCGCAGCAGCGAAGAATGAATGAAACCTCTATTGGACTATATACAATTAGCTTTCACTTGTTGGCTTCAGCACTAAGGTGAGAAAAAAAAAAGAAAAAGAACACCTGACAGGGTTCCTTATGCTATCGCCTGAAACGACTCGAAGGCGAAAGCCATCTACTTTTTTTTTCATTCGATGTACTGATCGTCTCCCGCCCCACTCGGAAAGCTTCCTCCACCTAACGTGGTTTTGCACTGCCTCTGTGATCGGCCAGCAAGACCACGGAGGCAGTGCGTATCGACGGTGTCACATGATGACGTCATCATGTGAAGTCATGATGTCTTACAATTCGGCGATCTGTGACGTCATGTGGTGACGTCATCGCGTGATGATTTCTTACATCAGTCGTGTTGAATCCGCCGACGGTCAAATTTTGTGTTAGATAAGACATCTAAGGCCTTGAACAGAAAAAAAAATTGGAAAGAACAGAAACGAACGCAAAGGTGTGTTCCTCAAATGGTGTAAGCTTGTGGGGCTCGTTATGGCTGGTCAGGGCATGGCCGTCATTACCCGCCACGGTGGTTTAGTGGTTACGGTGCTCGACTGCTGACCCGAAGGGCGCGGGATCGAATCCCACCGCGGCGGCCGCATTTTCGATGGAGGTGAAAATGCTTGAGGCCCGTGTACATTTATTCAGGTGCCCGTTAAAGAACCCCAGGTGGTCGAAATTTCCGGACCCCTCTACTACATCGTCCCTCGTAGTCATATCTTGGTTGTGGGACGTTAAACCAAAACAGTAATTATAAGGGATGGCCGTTGTGCACAAGGCATTGCGGCAAAGGTGGCGTTGCCACACTTAACGGCGCCGGTCGTCGTGGGGGCGGTCAGCACAGATTGTTCGGTTTGGTCATGGCCGCGCGATATGCGGCGTAGTCTATTTCACTTGCGATGGCAGCGTTACGTGCGTGATGCAGGGCCTGAACAGAAGAATAATTGTAATCAAGTGAAAATCTGAATGTATAGAGTGCCTGCTTATTTACTTTCGAATACCTTCCCGTAAATCGTACTCCGTTGCTAGATATTTAAAATTACGTCCTGGTGTATGGCACCGGATGCATTGTATTACACTTCTTCAACTTCTTGGAGATTTTATTGTATACTACACAAACATGGCTGTTAAATATACCCTGCGTATATAGTTTCTTTCCCGTAACAATATGTTCGGTCGTATACTACACAAACATATGTTCGGTCGCAAACCGGCTGGCAAGCCGGTTTGCGAGTGGTCGTTTTTTTTTTTCGGTCTCGGCGAACCGGAACTCAAGTAAAACCGAACTGTAGCGTGCTGAACCCGAGATGAAGCGGCATACTTTTGGTTGGGCACCCTAAAACTTTCTGGTCGCAAACTCAAAATTCGTACACATCGCAGGAATTCACTTTATTTTTTTTTTCACCTTTATGGTTTTGTGGTTAACCGGCTGCATGGTACCGTGGTTAAACTGCTAAATTGATTGGTCTGAATCGAGAAGCATTTCGCGGGCAGCGTGCTCGGTCCTATTGGCTGTGTATAACCCTTTGTGCGTCAAAGCATTCGGCAGCGCATCAAACCAGTCAGCGTAATATTTTCTTTCTTCGCGATAAGGCGTTTGTTTCACTTCGTGGTCAGTGTCGCACTGTGCACGCTGTCAGGTTCTTGCTGCTGCTGCTCAAAGTGGCCGGCGCGTATCAGGGGATGGCGTCCAGATGGCGGCACTACCCTTCCCCCTCTCCCTGCATTTGCCTTGCCCATATCAGGAAGCACTGTTTCACTTATGGCTACTATATACAACACTTTGATTGCCTATGGGGCATTATGTGTAATAGAAAACATGATTTAGTTTTCTTTAGTCTTTGTCGGTGTTACGTGTTGCACTGAGCTCGCAGCCACATAATTAAACGCACACACTAGAATCCCGTGCGCTATTGCTGAAGCTCCTCACACAATGAAAGGCCATGCATTCACGATGTCTGGGAATTAGCTGCTGCGTCGGAATGTTGAATATCAGTGTTCGTAAACGTCGCACTCCGGGAGAAGTGTTTTTTAACTTCTTACAAATGCAAAGAAGGCTACCCAAACATATTTCGGTTGTTGTTTATTATGTTCAGCGCATAGCGTAACGCCCAAGAATCGAGAAGGCGAATGGATCTGGTCTTACAGTTCTAACATGGCGAATGTTGCGGCACTCGAAGAAGGACACGGTCGAAGAAAGTGAAGACAGGACAATGCGCATCGTCCTGTCATCGCCTTTTTTTTTCGTGTCCTTCTTTATGCGCTACAAGTTTCGCCGTGTATCACCACCAAAGAGCCCATTCTTACATCCTTTCAATCCTAGCATGTAGACATTATCTTTCTAAATTTGATATATTTTACGTTATCATATCCCCCTCTCTCTCTCTCTCAATTATTTATAGATATGATCCATCTAAACATTACTTGCAGATGTGTCATTTAGTATATGTCAAATATTGAGTCGAGGGATGAAGCAACAATGACCGAAGCGACAGCGCTCCGCGTTTTGTTACAGTTACGTGCAGCAAGGTACCGATTTGCCTGGAGTGGGGGGGGGGGGGGGTTATGACACAGCTGGTGGTCATTTGGACAGGTGTTCGGATGGGGGGTCGTACGTCGCATATTTATCGGTCTCCTGTATTACATTTGTTTGCCGTCTTGAGTGCGGTGAGCTGACATTTGCGCTGCATTCTGATAATCATGGCATAACAGATTGATAGACTGCCAGACATAGAAATCGATGCAGATCTTTTAACATTTATTCAGTACTGTCCATTGTAGCGCAAATAAAAGACATGACTATGGTAGGGAGACATGGACACACAGGTTAGCGCCCTCTGTGTCTATGTGTGCCTACATTTCCCCTGTTTTTTTTACTTGCTCTACAAAGAAACCTACTGAATATGTGTTACCGCAAGCCGGCATCGTCCAGGCGGTCAAGTTTTTTTTTTTATGAAGAATGCTTCCACAATAATACGGACTCTTGTCGCAAGATAGATGCTGTACTGAAGTATCTGCGTCTCGTTACACCCAGGTGTGGTCCTGACAGCACGTGTACCGCGCTATGGAGCTTGTTAAGGAGTTCGGAGATCCGAGGGTGTTGCTCCTTGAAGAAGGTCATATCTTTCTCAAACTTGAAACCCCTTGGCCGCGGGGCGTCGCCGTTCCAGAGGGGCTCTCGCTTGCCAAAGACAATGGTCTCCTGCTGGTGTCGAAACTGGGATCTCTGGTATTGGCAGCGAAAAGCGCGTTGCCACTCGGGGTGAAGATCTCGAAGGCCCTCTTCTGTGGCTGCGCTCCTTTCGACTCCTGCGACATCTACGCCAGTGCCGCCATCAAGCTGCTCCAAAATACCGAGGCGATATGCATTGTGCACAACAGGAACAACGTGTACAACCTCATTCGCATGTTCCCAAACATGAGGGTGCTGGCATTGCCTCACGATCTCTGTAAGCACGCCTTTGAGGAGCCGCGAGGGGAGTCCTGTTCAACAATAGCCAAGCGAAGTCAGCTAAGGGAGTTATTGGGAACCACAGACGGCGAGTCCCCAGGCACTCAGTCCATTGGTGGCCTTTACCTGAAGCGCGATATTCTGCTGGCCATCCTTCGCACCTGTCCCGAGGTAAGATATGTACATGCACATATCTTGTAAGAAAACCCAGGGCAGGAACATCTTCCGATAGTTCGTGTCGTCAGTTAAACATTAAACAGTTAAACAATCAAGATTAACTAAAGAATTGCAGCATGCAGTAGACCAGCCTTTTCTTTACAAATGTGCAGTTCACTTACCAGATGACAGGAGTTTTGAATTTTCGTCAGGATCCAGGGGCTTTTGAAGATTATTCACTTATGTGGGTCATTTGATCATAAGACCACGTTTAGTGTAATAAAACTACTGTATGAGTAAAAATGAGTCAGGACATAAAAGACACTCAACATAGCTGCCTCGAATGGTTCTCAGTAAGAATATGATATTCTGTGAAAACGGCGTTCACCGGAGTTAGTTGGTTCAAAGCTCAGCAGAACTTAAAACTAGGGACAAAAAGAGGACAGACGAGGTCGTCGCTGTACATGAAAATAAAATTTCAGTTAGTACAGCGACGTCCGTTTCTGTTTCCTTTTAGTCCCTCGTTTCAAGTTCCGCTGCTCAAACTAATGTCAGATATTCTGCTTTGATTTTAGTCAAAATGCTACTGTACGTAATCTATCTATCTATCTATCTATCTATCTATCTATCTATCTATCTATCTATCTATCTATCTATCTATCTATCTATCTATCTATCTATCTATCTATCTATCTATCTATCTGTCTGTCTGTCTGTCTGTCTGTCTGTCTGTCTGTCTGTCTGTCTGTCTGTCTGTCTGCCTGCCTGCCTGCCTGCCTGCCTGCCTGCCTGCCTGCCTGCCTGCCTATCTATCTATCTATCTATCTATCTATCTATCTATCTATCTATCTATCTATCTATCTATCTATCTATCTATCTATCTATCTATCTATCTATCTATCTATCTATCTATCTATCTATCTATCTATCTATCTATCTATCTATCTATCTATCTATCTATCTATCTATCTATCTATCTATCTATCTATCTATCTATCTATCTATCTATCTATCTATCTATCTATGTAGAAGTCCGCTGCTAGTTACAATCAGAGTATCTCTTCTAAATCGGTTGACCTATGCCACACAATACTTACCTTACGAGACGTGAGAATCATGACGGTTGTTTTTTGGTTCTCGTTCCTTAGATCCGTCGACTCGAATCGCCCTGCGTCTTCGAATGCTTCATGGGGCCACACGGCCTGGACACCTCGACAAGGCGGGCTAGAACACAAAGTTTCACCCATCTTACGCTCTCCTCTGTGAACTACTCCTCCATGAGTGGGCTGCCAAGCGGTACGCTTGCAGACGACATCGCACTTGCTGCAGAATACTTTCCGTTCATCGAAACATTTGAGGTGAGTGCTCCCACTGGCGAAGGAACACCTGAGACTGAGCAACGACTTAAAGGGGCCCAATAGCCCTTTGTATGTAATCGTCTAGTATCATATTCAATTTGACATTTGGTTTGATTAGAAGTGCATTTTTGTCTTTTCCTATGCTGCACATGTACAAACATGAGCTGTTACATGCATTTGTGTTTTCGTTATGCATACCGTTTCAAGGTAGTGTTTCTGATACACACACACACACAACACCACACACACACACACACACACACACACACACACACACACCACACACATCTAATATATATATATATATATATATATATATATATATATATATATATATATATATATATATATATATATATATATAATTGTGTTCATGTTCATTATTTCTGACACTGCTCTCCCATATTGATACCGAATTCTTCAGTGTTTGCCGATTTGTACATTATCTCTGCAGTTGAAGTTTGGTGCTAAATTTGCTGATATTTTGCTTGCTTGTGTTATGCTTTCTTGCACTTTTCCTGTTTACCTGCTTGTCTTTTATTTATTTATTTATTTTTTCTACATGACCACGTGTCTGCGCCGAATCTGCTCAGGGTCAGGAATCCAGTCGAGCTACTTTTTAGCAGCATTTAATTCCTGTCCTTGCATTTATAGATGCGAAGCATCTTACGGCGGAGTTCAATCCGGTGGTAGTGGTGGTGTGCGGCGTGACCACCCTCACTGCGCATGCACAAACCCTCTCCCCATTTCCCCCTCCACTCCCTTTCCCCCTCTCCACTCCTCCTTTCCCTCTCTCCACTTTGCCTCTTCACTCCCCTCTCGATTTTCCCTCTCCACTCCCTCTCTCAAACGCGGGTTCGACATGCCGAAACGCTGCTTCGCATCGCCTCATGGTCCCCTTTAGCGGGAGACGGTGTGATTTTTTTCACTTTTCATCTGATTTGCATTTTGTTTTGCGTTTGAGCACTACCATTGTATGCAAATATTGAATCATTGTACCTTAACATTGTGTTTTAAAACGATTGCTGAAAAAAGACTGCTAAAGTAAAGTGAAACTGTCTAATTACTTCATTAAGGGAGTTTATATTGCCTCACGAATTGACTGCTGCAAAAAAAATCAGAAAAAATTGGGGGACGCTTAAGCTTCTCCTTTAAGAGTTGAATGCGATAGCGATCACCTGCCCCTAGTGCGCACTTCGCACACTACGAGTGTTTAACAGAATGCGCGCACTGAGGTGTGTGCCTTATGTAATGGGTAGCATGCTTTTAACCAGGAGCAAATATGCGCGAGAAACTTTTTCGAAGTTGCGATGCACCCACTACGTGGTCTTAAGGGAATACGCGCAGTAATGTGTGTGCCTTTTGTAATGGGTGGTTGTCTTTAAACCACCAAGTCGTTATGATATGGACATGGTGTGACGCCCGATGGCAATGTACGCTTGTACCACGCAGTATTACTGCGACATGACATCTCGTACTGTGACACTTGTATACAGGACGCGTATTTTTGGGAAGTATGAAAGTTACTTTCAGTGCAGCTCCAAGCAGAGGCGTTGCTGTGTGCCTGCATACGTGTAACGCAGAACCCACCATTTCTTCAAGCATGCACTTCATTCGCATGACTATTCAGCTAAAGGACATTTATGATGACCTGGACTTTAGACCGGACTGGTACCCCCTCTTGGTGAGGTGCTCGGCCTCACCACATTTCTAGTATAACACGATGTGAAGAACTCTCACCGTTCTACTGCACGTTGTGTTAGCCATCGAGTGTGCACTTAGTAACGCTTGAGCGCATATTGTCGCTATGTGATTGTACCTTTGCTTGCTTTATTTGTGCTATTATTGTGCACTGTAATATTAAGTGTGATAAATACCATGAAAGAAAAAAAAAAAAAAAAAAAAAAAAAAAGAGGCGTTGCTGTGTGGTAGAACACCTGCTCGCCACGCAGACGGCCTGGGTTCGATTCTTACTCGGACCCAACATTTTTATTATTTATTTTATTTGCAGCTTTTTCGATTTTTAGGTCACGGACAAGATGATGATTTTTCGCTTACAACCAACGGCGCCGACGCCGACGGCGGAATTTCTGCGATACGAGCTGTTTAACGCTATCGCGTTAATACGTCAAGTACGAGTGAAGCTACAGAGATTTGTGGCACGCTTTAAGCGTGTTCTCTTTCCTTGTTTACCAGTGAGCTTGCTAAATGCTGCGGAAGGGGGGGGGGGTGACAAGGGGGCTCGAAGCTACGTCCGTTCGTCAGTGCGCGCCAAGGCATTTAGAGCTTTCTTTCATGTTTCTTTTCTCCGAACGCGCGGCTTACTTTCAGTGCAATCGCGCGCGGGAGCGTCGCGGCACCTCTCGGCGGCCGCGCCCACTATGCACCTCACGATGCTTGAATTAGCCAATGGCCATAGACATTGTGTTTATGAAGCAGTGATTTTATATTATGGCATCATTTGTAGAAAGAACAGCGAGCAATTTCTAGGTGACTGAGAATTAATTGTTAATTCCAGGCTGTGAGCCAAACGTTATACCTCCGCTGTAATGTTTGGCTCACATGTGCTCAGGAGCTCGACTACCGAACAGCGCCTCGCCAGGGTGGTCCATTGGTTATGGCGCTCGACTGCTGACCCGAAGGTCGCAGGATTGAATCCCGGCCGCGGCGGCTGCATTTTCGATGGAGGCCAAAATGTTTGAGGCCCGTGTACTTATATTTAGGTGCACGTTAAAGAACCCCAGGAGGTCGAAATTTCCGGAGTCTTCCACTACGGCGTCCCTCATTGTCATATCGTGGTTTTGGGACGGTAAACCCCTGATATTATTATGGCTACCGAACTGCAACATTTTCTGACCATGCTCAGGAAGTGGCAGGGATCCTTTAACAGGACTAGTATGTACACGAAGGTGGCAGATAGGAGAGCGAGAAAATCAAGGAACGGCAGAGAAGTTAAAGAGACGCATGTTCGATTTGCTATCCCGAACAGGGGAATGGAAAGGGGGTAAGCTAAAAGTGCCACTAATTTGCCTGCGCTCCTACGGGACATAGCCATGGAGATGGTTACTGTATACCTAAAAATGGAACGTTAAAAAATGCGCCTCAGAGTTCAAGTTCCCTTGCAATATGTTTATGCCTAGCCTAGGATAACAGTACCGCTACCGTTTCTTTTGAAATTTGTGCTATGTAATTCAGTTAACATGCGCTCTTTTTGCCGATAACAAACATGTTTGGTAAAAAAGGACACAGCCATTTGTCCTCTGTTCTCAACACGTCTCGTGCTGGCCCTCCTTTTTTTAGAAGAAAAACGCCGTTTTCTAACTACCCTATATCGTTGCACTGAAGAGAGCTCTTTTCTACGCAAGTCAGTGATAAAACATCTTTCATACACCGTAATGTTTACTCGCTGAAATTTAACGTCGCTCGCGCAATACATGCACGTCATCGTGGGCTCTCTCGAAGCGCTGGCGAAGGTCTCGGCATTCCGTCACCTCCGCAGCCTATATGTGTTACTGGCACCGAATATTGATTTACGCGATGTGGATTCCGTACTGCAGCGGCTCCTTACGAAGTTGCCGGGACTCGAGAAACTTCGATTAGAACGCTGCGGTGGTCTCCAGCTAACAGCCATTGCGGAGCTTTGTCCCAAGCTGAAGCATCTGAGGCTCGGTGACTGCACCGGGTCAACAGAGGAGGCGCCTTTGGACGTCGATGCGTTCCCTAATCTGGAGATCCTCGAGATTAGCATGGTGCACCTCAAGGTCTGTTTCAGCGCACTTTTCCTAGCCATCCGAGACACACTACGCATCGCGCGCTTGTGTCACGATGGCATGTGCATCGAGTTTCTTCATCACTGCGCCCGACAGGGCAAACGCCTCCCATTTCCGTGCCTGGAAGAGCTCACCCTGGAGACAACGCTGTCGCTGCCAGCGTTGAAGCTCGACCCCTCGGACTTGCACGACGTTCTCAAGGCCCTGCCCGCTCTTCGACACCTCGAGACGGACAGCTACGATCTGAGATTGTTTGTCGAGAACTACTGCGTTCCGCCTGGCCGGGTGTCGCTGTCCTGGTTGGGATGCGTTCATTGTGCTGTTCACAAGCCAGTCGACCCACAATTGGAGCAAATGGGGGACATCATCAGGGCAATGATGGAGCAGTCCTCGAGTGGGGGAGACGGAGCTTGTTCGGTGTGCTAGAGTTTTGAGGATGCTGATTGTATATGTGAATCTGCAGGTGTCCCTCACAGCACTCGAAATGTTCACCAGCTGTCCTGAACACCGAGGGCTCTTCTATCTCCTTTCAAGACCGCGTGTTCCGCAACTTCCTAATTACTTAAACATCGGTTCGTCATCACTAATTAGGTTTTATTTTTGAAACCATGCTGAGTTTCTGGCGCAGTCTGTGGCTGGTTTTTATGCGCTATCTTGCATTCTATATGCCCCATTTCTCGCATGTGCTTTCTGGCACATTTATGTTTAATTCTCTTTTCTCTTGTTCGCTGTTTGTTTATAAATTTTATGAATCCCCACAAATTAAGGTGTATTTACAGTTTCCGTCCCTGCAGGACCTTTTCCTTCGGTACGTGCACATACATCGTTCTTGACCGCCTATATTAAGGCAGAGCCATTATTGCAATGCGTAGTTTGTTTGTTTTTCTTCATGCGTGTCAAGTGGTCACCGACCGGAATTTTGCATTTTTAGGATACGGCAAGCGCCTCACTGCAGCGGTCCCTATCTTGTGATCTTAATTGCATATGTGGTCTTACTGCGTTGTTCTTCGTGAAGTTGTGCTTGCTCTGACTAGCTAAAATAATAAAGTTGCATTTCCTCCTTTTGTAGTTATGTTTTCCGTTTCCCTTGCTTTCCCTGACTTTCTGGACTGTACGGCATTTGCGCCGTTGTGATGGCGCTACCGCTGTGCGATAAGCAGCGGCACGTACGGCGGATTTTCCCGCTTCCTTGTTCTGTCATAACAGGTACGGGTATTGAATGGCCAGACTTTTAGCCGTCATGTTATTTTGGGGCATGTCTAGTGCGACCTGTGTATGTGTTTGTACAGTACGTGTGTATATTATACAAACTGAAGATTTTCGGAGTACGGGTTGAACTCCCGTAGCACTGTACGCTGCGTTAACATCATCACTTGCTTAACACTAATTGTCTTGAATGTTGTGTGTGTCATTTGCTTGTACGCGACAAAGGAGCCATGCAAGGAATGTATCTTGCGGAAAAAAAACAAGAGTCGAAAACTGAGCGGCGCTGATGGTAAGAGGGGACGCCCCTGTTTTATGTGAAGCTTGTAGAAACACCGTAGTGGGGGCTTTCGAGTGTTTGGACTACGTCGTGTTGTTTAATGGTGGCCACAGCGCACGGTGCGTGAGCGTGTTCGCGCTCCACACCCACCTAAATGCTGACAACAAGGGCAGGACCCGAGCCGCAACCTTGTGTTCAGGAGCGCCACGTTAAGTGCTTGAGTGCAATGCGTCCGGCAGCTCAAGGATCGAAGCGAATGAACCACAGGTGATGATTGTGGGGCCAACAACTCTGAAAGAGCAGAAAACAGCGCTTCGGACCGAACGAAATAAAGGAGGCAGACACGGCACCTCGTCATATAAACAAATCTTGGCCAATCCCCCAGTGTGGGTATGAGCCATGTGTAGAGGCACATCATCATCATCATCATCCTGTCCAATGCGCTGTTTTGTTTCCTGTCATAATGCACCAACCAGTCCACTAAGAAACACTGCTACGGCAACTTTCAAAACGTTTAACAGGAACGGCAAACCCTGCGAGATTTTACGGCGGAAGAAGTTATTAACAGGGAAATTATAATAGTTTTACATTTCATGCATTCAATAGACCATTTAGACGCACTCGCTGCAATCCTCCACGAACAGTAATATGCTGCAAGCATGACAGCGCTTCAGGTTGGGCGAGTTCAGGTATACGCGCACTCGGCGGCCCCGTAGATGTTACGATGTCTGCAGTTTTGACGACCTTTTTGGCTCTGAAAAAACTTAAGTGATAAGACGTGTGTGCTCATGCTGCGCCCATGTTAGCATTCTTGAGGGGAAAAAATGCCAATGCGATATGTTTAACATATGTCTCGTGTCGAAAATGCACGGGTACACGATGAGCTGAGGCGACTCTTGTGACATCATCAGACGAGGGTCCTAAGTTATACTGTACATAAATAAATAAATAAATAAATAAATAAGCAACCAAGGAAGCCTGCGCCCAATTTTCATATCTAATATCCTGAATAAAACTTCATCAGACACTTTTATATATAACCGTGGTAAAAGACATCGTAGAATTCGATTTGCAGAAAAAAAATAAAAGCTAAGCGTCGCGCACTTGGCAACGATGCCGCAGCGACAATTTGCGGCCGTCACCAAATTCGTCGGAGAGAGTTTCACTGCGCGGTTTTTTTAGATGCTTGCAAAACAGCTGCAGTATAGGGCTTAAATATAAACGGCCCAAGAAAAATTCTACGGGGTCTCTAATACTACGGTATCTTTAAGAAGACTGCAAGGCGAAAGCCTTTGCACCGATGCATTAAAGGCTGACACGTACACATATTTCGCTTTCGACTACAGTGTCCTCCTTGAGCCGCTTTCCGTAATCCCGCCACTGCATCAAGAATCTGCTAACAGCCGTCTGATGGAGTGACGGAATGTTGATTCGGCGAGACTAGTTTCAGGTTATAGACTATTTTACGGATGCGTTTCAGTGCCGCCATATTGGGCTGTTAACCTTGCCGTATTGTCTTTAACAATTCATCGAACGGAGCTACGGTGGACGTATAGGGAGTATGCACTGACGTCATTGCGGCCGCCATATAGGGAACCCAAGTTCAAGTTTGCGGCGAGACGACAGCGCCGCGCCAGCCGCGCTGCGGCTCTGTCGGAAAGCTATGAACCTTATGAAAGGGGCCGACTCAGCCCCTTTCACGGTAGCGGTAGCGGTAGCGCACGTGCGCACACGTTCTTCTCTCGGTGCGGGTAACTGGGAGGCCGTCAGCTGGGTACGTTGAACCGAGAGGCTTGCTGTGCGAAGCTGCGCATTTCCCCGATGGCAGACGCGACCCCGCGGAAGCGCAAGCGTGGTCCGAAGTATTGCGGTTTAGTGGCCAGCCACAACAGTGCAGACAACACCAAGGCACACGATTCACGTGTTAAACTGTATCGGTTCCCGGGCGTGTCGTACGAGAAATAAAGGCGGCAAGCGGGGATAGCCGACAGCGCTGTCTCGCCTTCTATTTTGGCTGTCTGAGTTCATCGCTTTCGTTCGTTCCGACTACCTGAATCGGTAAGTAACGCGGCGCGTGCACGCAGAGACTACAGTAATGATTACTCGCTGTCTTCTCGTATTGTTAAAGTCCAGTTACGGTAGTAGGTGAAACAACTTTGTGTTTTGATTCCCCGTGTTCGTGAGACCTACCCGTCGTTGTTGAACGTTCACACTCGCGCTATACCGTTAGCGTTGCGCGCAGGGGCGTAGCCAGAAATTTTTTTCGGGGGGGGTTCAACCATACTTTATGTATGTTCGCGCGTGTGTTTGTATGTGTGCGTGTATATATACGCAAGCAAAACTGAAAAATTTCGGGGGGGGTTTGAACCCCCCCAACCCCCCCCTTGGCTACGCCCCTGGTTGCGCGGTTGGTTGAATTCAACTGAACTCGGCACATTGTCAGAAGTTCGGCGCCTGCAATTCACGCGTCGGGAAGGCTGCTTTATCACGCCGGAAGGGACGTCCGTGCATTTTCAGCAGGCTTTGGCATTGTTCTGCAGGTTTGCTTTGTTTTTGTCACTTTATTAGTGTGATATATATTTAAGCCGCTAAATACAACCGGCACTTAATACATGCTTTGCAATTGCAACCTTGAAGTAACCTTCTGTCACCTTCTGACTTTGTGCGATTTTCTAGCCGCGTTCACGCAGCAGGTTTTATACGCCTGTCAAGTCTATATCATAAAAAGAGACTGCAAGCATGACGCGAGAGCCGAAAAAACGAGGCGAGCAGTTCATCTTGCTTCACAGTGGTTAAAGCTCAGCTAGCTGCCTCGCGTCTTAATCGGCGGGTGATTCTCCAGCGGCACGGAGGACTTGACTCTAACCTTCTCAGTAAGCAGTGCCATGGCCGTATAATCTTTTTTTTCGCACGCCGCAAACGTTTGTTCACGGAAGTACACGGCTGCTACTGTAAGCATGCCATATCACAACAACAATCATATGATTCGTAGTCCACGCCGCAGAACATCGATAGCGTGTACGGCTTCATTTCGGAGTGCATGTGGACCATTATTCATCTTTAACATGACAGAATGAGACTTACCTCGAGGTATACGTCCTACACGGTGTAATCGCGACTTGGGAAATGCATTTCGCTTTGAGTTGGGCGTCGTTGTCGTCGGTCGTCTGCTCTTCACCGTTAACGTGATTGACGAGCCTTCTCATTTATCAAGTTCGCTTTTCGGAAGTGCCAGTCAAGCTTGAAAATCCTTTTGAAGCCGCACTGCAAGCGGCACATTGTGAGGCGCCGCAAGTGCACCGCGAGAGCTCTGCACGTGCACAGAAGCGAGCGGAAACGCGGTGGAGAGAAGGGAAACGCGCGCAGCTTACACCCCAGTTTCTCTTTTTCTGCCAGAGATGGCGCTGCCTGTCAAGAGCAGCAGCGCCGCTAAGCGTGTTGTACAGAAAGCACAGTGAAAGGCGCGTTTTCTTATCTTGATCTGCTTATCTCCATTGCAGTGAAGCTGTGAATTGTACAACAGAATGGCGCACGATGATGTCGCCTGAATACTCCCTATACACACGAAAGGGTTGGGTTGGTGCATTTGACGTTTCATGAGCTCATCTATTCACGTTACGAGATATAAGAACAACAAAACACTCATTTAACAATCCAAGGTGGCGGCTTCCATATGTCTCATGTAAGGTCGTCCACATAGAGCTCGATGCCGGTGGCCAGCGCTATCCTGCGTCGAAGACAACAATCAAGCAAAAGCAGCGCCCATGATAGGAGCCTCAGAAACGGCCGCCCAGAGCGGTACTTTCTGATGCCCAGTGCACCCGTGTGTAACCAAGCTAAGTGTCAAAGCCAGTATTTCAAGCGAAGCTCGTTACGACTCACAGATTTTGGTTGCGGTGTCGTGCGCGAGATACCGGAAGCCGGCGAGTGTACGGGAACGCGGCCCTTGCAAGTGTGCCAGTCACATACGCGTTTGTATGCGCCGTTCCCCAATGACTGACGTTCTTGCAATCGTGAGCTTGTCGGCGATGAGTAGTTCCTGATATGGCAATCTGTTCTTTTATCGATGTCACTTTTCATTTCACGTTGCCACGTTTCATTGTTGCCTGGATGTGAACGCATGACCGTTGTTGTTGCCCGTAGCAGCTCAGGCGTCGCGCTGCTAGCACGTGGATGGAGGTCCCATTCCGGCATGTAGGAAGGAAGCAGTTAGGAGGGAGCATTGCGCAATGTGACAGTAGCAAAGGAAGAAGAATAATACGTAAGGCACGCGCACGCCAATCTTAACTTGTCCCCATTTTTACGTTAGGGCAAGAGCTCCTGAGTTTCTTTTTTTATCAGTTATTCGCGTGTGGGTAAAATTAGACACGATAACGCCTGACTGTGCTGTTCTTTTTATCAATGGCTGCTATGAAGTGTTATTAACGTCCTCTTATTCAGACCATAGGACCATATATTCTAAATACACATTTCTTTTTTTTGTCGCATTGGTTGTGCAGGCTCGCTTCTCAACGCGATAACACCAGTTTAGAGGCTATCGTTCCGCTATGTTCCAGGAAACAATAATAGGCAGCATAGATTTGTCATGAATGAAACACTCGAAACGTAATGGACAAAGAAGTAGACAATGTAAAAGCGTCTCGTTCTTTCCATTCTGACACCAGTGATAGGGTGGTGTGGGTGTAATGCGCGAGGAGCGCCGTTATCAATTCACGATAACGGCAGGCGCGCGCAGCTATCTCTGCACCCTGGCTTTACAATAGTTTAGCTGCTTTTGCGCTCACATTCTCATCTAAGCGTTATTGTATGGATGTTACGCGATCAACAAGTGCAAGCATTGTTTCTCTTGTCATCACCGGGCGACACACAGTCCTGTACTCAATTTTGTTCATGAAGTCCTGAAAATTGCAAGCGATATGAGCGTACTCCTGCCGCGCCGTCACTAGCAGCTTTTCTTCGCTATGCAACATTTGATCGCTTCTATTTACACACGTAGACAAACAGAATAACCGAACAAATCGTTGCTGCGGGCTCATTGTTAATTAATACTTATTAGTTTTTTTTAGCGCAGACTTACAAAGAACACCCACATTCACGATGTGCACAAGTGTTGGAAGGATGAAGTGTCTGGTTGTGCTCTTCCTTTTTCATTTTGCCTTGTTTTAGTGATTCAGAGCATTTGGTATTGAACGGCATAGTTGGAAGTTGGCGCGTGTGCTTTTTTTGGTCTCTTTAGATTATGCACTCAAATATAAGGACCAACAAACAAATAAGCCTCCGTTGGCTGGAGCCTTGTCGATTTGTTTACTACCCTTGCTGCCGTCTTACACCTCCAACATCAACACAATAGATCACTTTCGACGCTCAGCTCACTATCTCGAAAAACACAAGAGCAAAAAAGAAGAGACCAAGTGTTTGAAGCCTATTCGTTTTAGTATCTCTCCCGAGAAATGACAAAGCTTCCGCGAGAAAACGAAACTGATAATGACAAAAAGTCACGAAACCTGAAAAGTGACGAGTTGCAGGCATCCACGGTGCAGAAAGGAAATGAGGTTGTGTATGGGTTAGAAATAACACACTTGAAAAAAAAAAAACGCGAACTGTACGCGTATTCCGATCATCAGAAAGCACAAACTATACACCGACCATTGTATTGGCTCTGCTGCAACTTTCTCAGCCAATACGCAACTATCAAAGCACATGTATAACAAAGCGTTTGCTTTCTCCTACATACATGATTCATATAGCGCAAGTTTTCTCAAGTTCTTCTCGTGACGCTTTGAAAACTAAAAGAGCGATGACGCAAAAACTAAATATACTAGTAAATAAAAATACATGATATAGAAAATGGCTGACGAGCATTAAAAACTAATTTGACAGAAGGGTGCCTAAGTCGTATGCGAGAAGTTGGTGCTACAGCCTGATTTTACAAAACTACGTTTAACTTAAGATACATTTTTGAACTGCCTAGCAAAGAAAATGGGCACCTTTGTGGCTGGATTATAGTGATCTTGATCTATCCTGTAAGGTATTTTACAAGAGCAGACTTAAGTTAACTGGTGCGTCATTTACATATTTTAAAAAATCGGCAGGTGTAACACCAGCAGGCGGAAGCCTGGCGGCAATCATGTAAGGCAATTGAACCATAACAAGTATATACGTCTTGAATTAAATCGACAGTTTAAAACGCGTCATGTGTGCACTTTTGTCTTTGTATCTCTTTTTCAAAGGTGTGCAGAATTTAGCGAAGTATCACTACGCCCGTGTAGGGCAAGCCGCGCTCACCTGCGTAGCTGCACATTTTGCTGATGCTACGGTTGCTGCTGCTGAGGATGATATGAATGATGGTTCAGCCCTTTGTAGTTGGAGGGAATCTTTACACTGCTTGCCATTTAAGCAATTCACGCGTTGCGACGCCTACTTGTACGTCACAAAAGTTCAAGGCAGCGCGTACAACCGCTGGTGTAGTCAATCTGTTGTTTCTCGTGTCTACGATCGGTGTGGTTTCGTCCGACAGTTCAGAGCCTGCAGCGTATCAGAATCCTCCATCAAAACGGCAGTTTAGAGAAGTTGAAACGTCCCTGTGGTTATTTTTATTGAACCCACCTATACTACCTATTATAATAGCCTGATTACTTCTGCGAAAGAGTTCGCTCTAGTGTACAACAACTTGTCTGAACAAGCTACGCTCAAAACCGTGGCGCCTGCTATCAAGACATGGTTCGTTCTACATCACAAACGATCTTGCCATTTTTTCGTGCCGTAACGTCTATATTTTTTACATAGTTTCACTAACTTGAGTCAAACACACATCTGAGTTGCAAGATGTGGATAGAGGTGCAGTCTACTAAACAAACAGGTGCTAAACAAACAGGTGAGTATGCACCGTAGGCTTAATAAGGGGGTACATGGAAACAGCCGGAATACAGCGGCCTGGCTAGATACAATTGCATCATTGCTGATGACTAAGCCAGAATTAAGAAACATTTATGTGCAGATTTCAGTGTTCATCTGACATCCAGAATTAACGGCAAACAGTGTGACTTGCAGACGGCTAACCTTGCAGTGTGGTAGTCTCCCACATTTTAACCTGCGTCCCGACTGGAAACCAGCACGCCACTGCCAGTATGCAGAATCCTTCACTTAGGCGGAACATAATTGTCGCGAAACAAGCTCCGTCATGCTGATCGTCCATCGCAACGTTCCGTGCGTTGCGTGGCGCAGTAGACGCATCCGACCCCAAGACAGCGACACTCTACCGCGTGTAACGCAGTTCTCGAAGAACAATCGCAGGTCGTAGCTGTCCGTCTGCAGGATGTCGCATTTTCGGCACGGAGCTTGGCAACGTGGTGCAGGTCCGGGGCTCCAGTTGCAACGAACGCAGCGGCTTGTCCGTCGTCAAGGTGAGGCGTTCGAGATTCACGAAAGGGAATTGTTGACCGTAGTGAGCGCAGTACTGCAGGAACTCTGAGCACGTGCCGTCGCCGCCAAAGCGAGCGATGCGAAGAGTGTACCGAGTGACGCGCAAGAATGAATGAAAAACGACCTTCAGAAGCAGGACTTCCATTTCCACGCAGTCTATATTAGCGAACGCCCCGTGGTCTACCGGGGTGTCTTCCTCGGTGCCCATGCAGCTTGCGAACCTGAGCTTTTTGAGCTTGGGGCAGAGTCTCGCCAGTGTGGACAGCCGTAGCCCCACGCAACTTTCTAGCGCTAGATCTTCGAGCTCCGGTAGATTGGTAAGCAGCTGCTGCAAGTGAGAGTTCACGTCGCAGAATGCGATGCCTGGGCCTAAGCAAACCATGAGGCTTCGGAGGTTACCGAACCCCGCGACCTCGTCGAGCGCTTTCATCGAACCGACCCCCACCTGCAAGGATTGGACACTTTATTAGGTGCTGTTCTTCAAAAAATGGGTACCGACACTTTTAAAGGGCCTCTCTTTTACAGGTATTTCACCAAGAGAAGCGTCATAGTGAGAACATAGGCAGGTACACGTATAAAATGACGCAAATCAGCTGTGACCTACTGGTAACCATTGTAGAAGAAAAGTTTCTCCCAGTGGTCTCCAATTATTGCAGCGCTTAGCAAGCTGACCTTATCTCACGTTTGCGTATAGAGTTGCAAGCTTCGTAGGACAAACTAAATCTCTGCCGTCCTCGATTGCACTACCCTTCTCCTGGCATCAGCCCGTTATGAGTCCTGCGAAATTATCTGTGATTACATGAATGGAATTAACAAGATTCTAGGGCCATGGGCATGTGCTTCGAGGGCGCAGAGGCCGCTAAAGAGCTACTGAAATACTTAAAATCCACAGATCTGTATGACCGCCTGTAGACTGGATGTGCTCCCCCAAGTGTGCTTGTGATTATGTCCATCCCTCTCTTTTCTCCTCTCTCTTTGCCCATTTATCCCTTTCCCCAGTGTAGGGTAGCAAATCGGACGTGCGTTTAGTTAACCTCCCTGCACTGCCTTGCCTCTCCCTCTCAAAAAAACACGCTACGTTATCATCTGTGTAAGCTACACCAACGTAATAATTCGGGACGGCTTAGTGCTGACACACGTTACACGTTTTTGTTTCCGCACAGGAAAATTGCATAGGACCCGAGCCGTACGCAGCTTCGCAGGAAGTCGCAATAATTGCTTCAGAAAAGAGTGCTGGGGCTGTTGTTCTTGCCATCACGATCTCTTACCTGCAAATGTGCCACCGAGGGAAATTCTTTCGCTGCTTTCGCAACGTTAACTCCTCCTATTCCACCCGGCAGCAGGACGCCCAAGCCGAAGTCCCGAGAGATGAGGCAAAGGTGGGTGAAATTCGTGGCTCTTGGAGGATCCGCCAAGGCGGTGAAGCCGTGTTGCTCCAAGAAGATATTGGCGACCAAGCGGCACTCAATACGACGTAGCTAAATGGGCACAAAAAGAAAGACGATCATGATGAACATCATGATCGGAAGAGAACGTTAAATGAGCCCAGATGGCCCCTTCATTTTTGTGAAACTATACTCAGTTTCATACATCAGGTGTATAGTGTACCAGAAAGCTTACAGCGTCCCTTCCGCATCCGCCTGAGTCGACTCGATGGCGAAAGCCATGTTCTTTTTTTTCTAAGTCGACGTACTGAACCTCCCGCGCCCACCTCCGAAAGCTTGTTGCCCCTCAGCTTGTTTTGCACTGCCTCCGGATCGGCCCATCTTTGACCAAGCAATGATGTCGTATGATGACGTCACATTATGCGACGTCACAGTAACGTCGCGAACTTTAGCAATCTCAGACGTCATGATCACTTCATATGGTGATGTCATCGCTTGATAATTTTTTGCATCACTTGTGTTGACGCCGCCGACGTGGGACGTCGACGCGGGACACCAGTCAATTTTCGCGTTTGCTGAGGTTTCTAAGCTATTTGCCTTAGAGGGACACTAAAATGAAAGATTGAATCGGTTTAGATCGATAACTGTGCTCTGAGAACCCTTATCGTCGTTAATTTCGCCATCATAGGTTTATTAATAGAGAAGAAGATCAAGTTCAAAATTTCATGTTTAAATTTCGCGCCGAAATCTCCCCGCGTGACGTAACAGATTTCAAAGTTACTTATCGTATTTGGCGCCATTGGCTCACAAATTACCCCAAACTTGGCATGTTAAGTCTATGGACCCTCTCAGGGGACAATGTACCTCATTTTTACCGATTAGGAACCACCTAGTCCCTAGTAGGCGCCGTCAAAACATGTGACGTCACGGAGAATGTAGCGGAAACTTCAAGGTGGCGTCGCACTTACAATTTTGTTTTCTGCGCGTTTTCTCGCTTACTAAGCGTCTTCTCGCAGCAAGCGTGGTGTTTTTGGCATCGTGAAAGAGTACTTTACTAATATGAGAAAAATCGTTTTGCTCTTTAGTGTCCCCTTAATAATGAATATATTCTAGTACACTATAATCAGGTGCAACCTTACGAAAGCTAGCGAGACTTCTTGCAGTAGGTACGTTCGCATTAAGAAATAGTTTAATGATGTTATTATCCGTAATGTCATTTTTTTGTTTTTAGACTGAGTAATATATGAAGATGTTTTCTGCATTCGAAATAAATAAACACCTTTACTTATACGGTTGTCCATGGGTTGCTATGGATCGCTTAGCGTCTCTTTGTTTTTGTATCATGGCCTCAGCAATCAATTCTGGTAGTCCACAGACGAAGCGAATCGCGAAGACCACGCTTACAACGACGAAATCCAAGCTCGAGACACGCGGATTGACTCATTCTGCTCACCGAACTTCTTGCATAGCTAGCACAGCGTTGAACCTGACGCATGGAACTCGTATAGGCGTGAAGCATAATGCCAGAAGCTCCTGCGAAGTGCGCCATATTACCAGAACATTCGGCTGTGGCATCGTACTTAGGCCTATGAACTCGCCACCCTACTGACTAGCTGAACAGCCTTGCACAAGTTCTTGGGAAGGGCTGCGAACAATTATTAAGCGACAATATGAAGCGCAGTGGCAATGCGGTTAAGGGATCACAGAACTTTGCGCACAAATTTCAGCTGGAACCGTAAACGGCTTAAGATTGTGTTCACTAAATATTGAGACGCGGCGGCACCTGCCCATTTGGTCACCTTTTTGTGTATCCTTGTGCATGCAGGCGCAAGATTAAACGTAAGACTATTGTGTCAAGTTGTCTGTATCGAGAGGGTACTTACGTCAGGACAAGTACGCAAGAGTGCAGCGTAGTGCTGGGACTAAGGAGGCAGGATGAACTCGCGATGGCTGTAGCCCACCAGCTCCCTTCACTACTTCCCTCGCCAACGGTACAGAGGGGTCCCTGCGCGGTCGTCCACTTCCAAGAAATGGTGGCAAGCTGAGATCGTGCGACAGGGCGCGGACCCTGACGTTGGGAAAACATACGAACAAGGTTGTACACCTTGTCCCTGTTGTGCATGACGCATATCTCGTGGGATCTCGTAGCAACTTGCTGGCGGCGTTGCGGTAGCGCTCCGAGGCTTCGAATGACGCGCAACCGCAGAAACAGAGCCTTCCAGATCCTCACCCTACGAGGCAGTGCGCTTGTCGCAGCGGAAATCAGAGACTTCTGGTTGGCGACTAGTAGGAGGTCATGCGTCGTTGTCAAGGGAGAGACCTTTCCGGCACGACCATGGACCACGCGGCCAAGCGGTTTTCAATTTCAAAGGCGAATGTGATCTTCGGCAAGGGAAAGGACTTGAGGATCTCCAAACTCACTCAGCAGCTCCATAGCACGATAGGCGTTGTCGATGACCTGCTTGCAAATCAGAAAACGATGAGCTGTTACTTTTGGCTTGCAGATGGTTTTTAACGTAGATGTAATTAATTTACAGTACTCTGTAATTGCTGGAGCTGAATGACGTGTGCTGGAAGCCTGCTGTTTCAGTGTTATGTGCTGGACACTCTATATTTACTTCAGTATGTACATCGCGTTAATTCCAGCAATGAGCGCTTGAAGATATCGCACGTCAAGGCACATCACGATATACCCTCTCATTTGAGACGCAGTGCGCCGACTAAGCGAATCCTGACGGCACCCAGGTAGTGATGCAGAACTGTCGATGGTACTATCGATACTATCGATAGCTGAGTCACTATCGAACTATCGATGGTAAAAAAAAACTATCGATAGTAAATTGGATAGTACTATTTAGAGGTGTGCACGGGCTCCGGGTAGCCCGAAAGCCCGACCCGGCCCACGGGCCGGGTACGGGCAGGCCGACGTATTTTCACCTCGGGCCCGGGCCGGGCTCGGGCTACTTGGAGTTTTCTCGGACCGGGCTCGGGCCCGGCGCAAAGCCCGACTCAAGCCCGAAATATAGAGAATGAGCAGGAATTATTTTCCAGCATGCATGCAGCGCCTTTTCCGCGACCGCCCTTTACCGCTTTTCCTTTCCATTCGCTACTTTAAACAAAAGGAGAGCAGGTAAAGCACTGCCTCTGTTGCACTCCGACAAACAGAGAAGAAACACCACCTGAGCTATAGTGACGGCGCCACGCGACTGTTCGCGTTAGGTTTAAGGCCGAATCCCACGTGACGGCTTTGGCGAGCGAACTCCATTTTAGGGGCGAAGCTCCTTAAGGCGGCACCCGTTCGTCCCTCGTAGTCGTCGTCGTAGTAGTAGTCGTAGTGGTAGTAGTCGTAGTGCGTAACAGAGTCTTACGCTTGACCTCCAAGGGTGGTGCCGGTGGGAGATTTTTCCTGTGCGTTGTTGAACAATAAAAAATTCGCAGCATGCGCGTTAACCTAAAAGCCGAATTCTTCTGTCTCCTCTTCCCCATTAGCAGCCATTGGCATGTTCCAGTAGGAACGTTAGTAGAAGTAGAAGTGTAAGTGTTAGCTAAAAGCCGACTTCTTCTGTCTCTCATTCCCATTAGCAGCCATTGTTTACCTCCAAGGTAGTGCCTGGTGAGATTTCTCCTGTGCGTGATTAACAATAAAAATTTTGTTCAAAACGCCGTTGATTGATGAAATAAACCAACGAAAGACGCCAGATGTTTTGTAAAAGCAAAACGAAAGAACGCCAGATGTTTCTAAAGCAAAACGAAAAGACGCCAGCTGCTTAACGAAAGACGCCAGATTTTTCTAAAGCAATGGTTTTCTGAACAATGAAAATTCACAGCGTACATGTAAAATTAAAGTGAGCTGCAAGTCGTCATAACTCATCGAACCTTTAGTATAACGCGCCCGATCTCACGTCGGTGATGATGTACTGGGCAGAATTCACGGAAGATTCACGGTTTACCGATGAACCTCCGCAGCTTCGCCCACTCATCATCATTCACTCCGTGGATATGCTGTGATTTTTTTGCTGGCATGAGGCCGTCTACTTGTATAGCAAAAGTGCCGCGCTGTCGCAGGTATGCAATGCAAATAAAATATTTGTTGCATGGTGGTACTGAAACGTCGCAGCATTTTTTATATAATCGTGCATAATTATTACGTTATTTGTTGGTGTACAGCTGATGTGCGTAGTACGTCGCTGATGTACATCCGGTTCGGGTGTTTTGTGATTTCCGGGTGATGAGCGACGGTTTCCAAATGTGAAAAAACCGAGCGATCGCGCAATTTCGACCACGCGATACATCGCGCGAACGGCCCGCAGCGAACCTTCAAAAAGCCAGGCCGAGCCGGGCCGGGCCCGGGATTGTGTTTTCGTACGTCGTTCCGGGTCGGGCGGGCTCGCAGCCCTTTGCCGTCGGGCTCGGGCGGGCCTTCGACAAAGTCAGCGGGCCCGGGCCGGGCTCGGGCTCGGAAATACGGCCCGTGCACAGCTCTAGTACTATTGATTGTAAAAACCCAACCGCGCGAACTCATTGCAGCAAAAAACTTGATTCCCCGAGTGCATGTTATAGTGCAGACGCTGAAGAGCAAGAAAGTTAACATGTTTCCGTTCCTTCATCAGAATGCTTGGCTGACACATAATAATTAAGTTGAGCTGTCCCGCTGTAACAGTAAGGAAGCCGTTACATGCGGCGGAACTGCACGGCTTCACATTTATATTTCATTCGGCGATTTCAAAATAAGGATATCTCAACTTAAGTTAGTTCATTGTAAGGTTTAACTGGTTTCTGGTGAACATGAATTTATTGATTGACATATTCTACATTTTCACAGCGGGAATAATTTATTTCTTTAGCCAAAAAAACTGCTTATAACGTAAGCGAACTGAATGCTGCTGATAGTAGGGTATCGCAAATGTTTTGGCAATATCGCCAGCCAATAACAGCATAATTATTCATAGCACCATCGATATTATTACTGGTAGGAATACTACCGATGGTACTATCGATTGCACCATAGGTAATACTGTCGATAATACTATGGATAGTTTATCTATAGCTTTTTTTTGCACTGTCGATAGTTAAAAATACTATCCATACTATCGATAGCCAGTTTACCGATAGTCTTGCACCACTACACTCAAGACCATCCAGTAGTTATGCAGAACTATCGATGGTACTATCGATATTATCGATAGCTGAGTCACTATCGAACTATCGATGGTGAAAAATACTATCAATAGCGCTATCGATAGTAAAAAATTCGATGGTGCTATCGATACTATAAAATCAACAGCGCGGACTCACTGCAGAATAAACTTGGCTCCCCGCGCGCGTGGTACATAGTGGAGCCGGAGGAGCAGGCTGAAGGGCAAGAAAGTTGACATGATTGTGTTCTTCACCAGAGTGCTTTGCTGACATATGATAATTAGGTTAAACTGTTGAGCTGTAGCGGAAAGGAAGCCTTTACATGTGGTGGGACTGCGCGGCTTCAAAATGATATTGCATTTTATGATTTCAAAATAAAAGAATATCAAGAAGTTAATTGTAAGGTGTAACTGGTTGCTTTTCGATACGAATTTATTGATGGATATATCCCGCAATTTTCACTGCGGAATAATTACTTTCTCTGCCAAAAATTGCTCATAAATTAAGCGAAGCTGGTAGTAGTCTATCGCAAATATTTTGGCAATATGGCCGGCCAGCAACCGCATCATCATTCACACCACTCTCGATAGTATTGTCACGTGGTTGTGACGGTGAAGAATGCTGCAGCAAGACTGGGAAATGAGGAGCTCTTTATTTGGGCGAACTTCTGCCCAGACAATCAAAACTCAAAGTACAAGCGATACATGCTGCGCACTGATAGCGGCGGGAGCAGTCGTCAGCCGTTGAGTAATCTGATCATCGGTGGAAAGCGTCGTCCTTTATACATCAGTCATCAAACCTTCCAGCGTTATCGCTGGTGCTCGCGTAAACTCTCGAATAAACTTGACTATTCGCGTTTAACAGAATGATCTCAAACAATTGTGAAGCTTCTCAAACACTACGGCGCGGTCTGCGTCAAACGTTGCTAACAGACTTTGTGGGTGAAACCCGAATACATCAAAACAAAGCAATAAACACGCGTGGCATTAATATCGCTATAGTAATACTAACGATGGTACAACCGATTGCACTATCGATAGTTTGTCGATAGTAGCACTATAGATAGTTCGTTTGCACTATCGATAGTTTCAAAAAAAAAAACTATCGATAGTCAATTTACCGATAGTTCTGCATCATTACCATCCAGGCCTGAAGTGCGGCGGTATAAACGTCGTTGGAGTGACTGAAGTAAACCTGTAAGTACTGAACGTCGTGGTACGTGTATCTTTGCATTAAACGTGTACGATTACCACAGCTAGCTTTACATTTGTGCGCCGTACTTGGTATGCTAATCCAGTGAAAGGATAGTCACGCTTAGTTTACATAGATCGACAAAACAGTCTCGTAGAAATAGTAGACAATGATTTACAACGCAAACGAGCAGCTAAATGCTTCAAAAAAGCTATTGTCTTTCTAAAACGAAATGATGCGTCTGAATACGTATGCTTGTTTCAGTGAGCCTCTTTGCGTAGCATTCGAAGATCCATAACGGCATTTTCCGGAGAATATAACGGTTCAAAAGGACATCTGTAGCAGTAGTGTTAACCTACCTCTCTCTCCACTTTAGCAAATAAAGCCTTATCCCAGCATTCTTCTGGATGCCGCTACTTGGATGCACGATGACGCGTGCCCTTCCGCCGAAACATTTCTTATCAACAGGGGACTACGGTATAACAAACGGGATTTATTGACAAAGATTGCATTGCGCAGTAACGTAAATGCAAAGTTTCATCGTCGGTGCTTCTCTAAATGCCTTTATAGACTTCAGGGAGTATACGCTGCATTTACGAGATTTAAACCACTTTCAATCACAACAATTTGCTATAAACGTTGTGCCTATGTGCCGGATTTCCAGTAGGCGGATTGAGTGAACTGCTCTGCTGAAGACGCATTAACGTGTTCACAGAGTATTTTTCCACAGTGCTTGTACCCCATGGTTGAAACAGGACCGTATATCGCTACAAGTATTGAGTTCGCATTTCTTGAACATCGGCTTAGTCGTAGTTCTCAATAACAGGTTATTATTCGAGTTTCATCTCCCTGAAAATATCGTGAAAATATCGAACAGTAATGTATCCCGTAAACCCAACAGCACGAAAATTAGGTAGTGAAGTTTGTATAATCGGTCCATCACACGGGCGGATATTGCTCAAATTTCTAACGTTCACGCTTCACGACACATGTAAGCACTTGTCCGGAAAGAATCATGAATGTGGACCCGCCGCGGTGGTCCAGTGGTTATGGTGGTCGACTGCTGACCCGTAGGTTGCGGGATTGAATCCCGATCCCGGCCGCCGCATTTCGACGGAGGCAACGTGCCAGCTAGAGGCCCGCGTGCTTAGCTTTAGGTGCGCGTTCAAGAACCCCAGATATTCAAAATTGCCGGAGCTCTCCAACACGGCGTCCCTCATAATCGTGTCCTGGCTTTGGAACGTAGAACCCCGACAGTTATTATAAAGAATCATGATTGTCTGTAATCGCCCATGTTTAATGATGGCGGTCAATCGGGGCGCAAACGTCGCACAGATATTTCTTGCGTCAAGACGGCGAGATGGGCTAGTTAATGAACATTCATGTTTAAAGCCCGAACATTTATGTTCGTGCGCTGGAAAAGGTTTTCGCTTTAAACATGAAGATATTGCTAGTCGCCACATGATATCTCAACAACCGACAGAAAAATATTGCAAGCACGTAAAATCAATCACATCCGCGAAAATATACCGTTATAAACGGTGCTGCACGCTAAGCTCAATGGGGGTCAAATGTTGAACAGAATGTATTTATACATAAACCAGGTCTGTGCATAGGTGTAACAAGGCGAAAGCTTTCTGAGCTTTACAAAAAAAAATGCACACACAAGCACTTCTCCTGCACTGCACTAAAATTGTTTCGAGTCACTAGAGCTAGTGAAAATGCGAGAGGCTGGGGAAGCGTCAGAAATGCCCCACCACAGTTCCACATTTCGGGGTATTAGTCCGGATTTATTGCACGTTAAAGGGACACTAAAGAGAAACAATGAATTGGTTTAGATTGATAAAGTGTGCTCGGAGAACTCTTGTGTAGTTTATTTCCCTACCATAGGTTTATTATTAGAGGAGAAAACCAAATACAAACTTTCATTTTTAAATTTCGCGCCGAAATTTGTAATTCGTGTCGTAAAAGACTTCAAAGAGCAGTTAACGTATTTTGGCGCCACTGGCTCGACGAAATTTCCACAAACTCATTATGTCAAGTCTCTGACCCCCTCAGAGGACAATGTACACTTCGATTTAACCGATTGGGAACTACGTAGGCCCAAGCAGGCGCCGTCAAAAATATGTGACGTCATGGCAAATGGTGCGGGAATTCCAAGGCGGCATCGCCACCTGTATTTACTTTACTCGCTTATTAAGCGTCTTCGCGCAGAAAGCGTGGTGTTTTTGGTATCGTGGAAGACTACTTTACTAATGCGAGAAAAATCGTTTTGCTCTTTAGTGTCCCTTTAAAGAACCCCGGGTGGCCTAATTTGCGGGCCCCTCCACTAAGGCGTATCGCATAATAATATAGTGGTTGTGGTCGAAAAACCCCAACAATTATTATATTATTATGAATCCGTCGTCACTGATGTTGCGTACCCACAGACTGATGAGAGAACGGACACTCGAATCGTTAATAGCAAGTTCAACTATCATATTATTATTGACAACAGGCACGATCACTTACTTTGTTTTCCTGTACGGAGTTGGGCGCAGGCCGCTAGCCAGAGCCGTCAGCGATGAAATGTTGCTCGCAAATGCTTGAGGATCGCAAGGGTTCAACAGTTGGGCACGCAAGCCAAAGTCCGAGTGAATTGACAACGGCACAATGCGAATTCCCTGAATGCAATGTGCCCTGTTTGACTCTTCAAACTAATCAAATTGAAAGTAGTAAAATACGAGCGGATAAAGCAGATTAAGCAGGTGGTCCAATAACAACTACAGAGTGCATTAATAAAATTGTGCTGGTCGCTGCGACCGAAGAGCCTGGGCATACGTTTTCGGATTGTTTCGCATTCAACGCCGATATCCCTCTTCAACGCAGGTGACTACTGCCACCCAGCGGTGAAGCACACAACGGACGAAGTGCCGCAGGCAGTGGCAATAACAAATGTAATTTGAGTATATTCCATTTCACAGATCCACTGTGAACTTAATTACCTACGGAAAGTGTTACATACACGTGGCGGCAGCCTTACGCTGCGCCTGCCAGTCCACTTCAATCGCATTGCCGCTGTCTTTTATCCCACGGGCGTAATAGTAACAAATCTCAGAGGCCATGTTTTACTGGTTGTTTACGCAAGAAGGGTTTGCGGCATAGAGTTTCTTACAATAATACCTAGAGGGGAATCTGGCGCTAGTGTCTACGCGGGCTCCTTGAGACGCGCTTCAACCACCATGGGAATGATGGGAAGTACAGGCTTCGGATTTGCTTCGGATGGATTAGGATCTTGAGATTCGCAACGCTTGTTTGCCGAGTGTAAAACAAAGTGATATGAAGTTAATTCCAATTAAAACTTGCTTCATTCTTTTGTATGTAAAACTTATTGCAAAAAGTTTGCGTGACCGTGAGATGGAACTGAAACCTGGACAAATTCAACCACCAGGGTATGCATTGCTCTGCCATTGTGTTCCAGATTTGGCATCACCAAATAATGAATTATTTTTGTACAACACTTGAAGAGAAACACGCTTGTTTTTCCCTCGAAAGTACGCATTATCTATTTATGGAAATAACAGTACTGTATTGAGTGAGAAACACTTAACGTATCGTCTGCTGGGATGCCAGGTGCGTCTGTTCAAGTGGTCTGCCTCCAACGCATCTCTCGTTTTGCTGTGAAGTCGAGTCAGAGGAGCGCGACGGTGCGTCTACTTAGCTTCGCCGTCGTTTTGCAGCTGATTTGAACGAGTTTTGGTAAGACGCGCTTATCAAATAAACGTGAACTCGATGCAGTTTGCTGCACTGACATGAGACGCAACATCTGTGCGCAGAGGTGAGTGCACGACGCTTTGCTAAAACTGTCAAATACAACCTGTAAAGCTGCAGCGTCGCAGCAAACCAAGAGATCTAGCGGTCTTCAGCCTCTTTGAACAACAAAGGCGCTGCTTGAATGCTTTGAAACGCACCCCAATACCCACGCCTCGCGAAGAACGAAACTGAAACTGTAGAAAGAGATCCGGAGACAGTTCGCTAGCTAACGCTATCCAATCCGAAGCCTGTACTTCCCATCATTCCCATGGTGGTTGAACGATCGCAGCGCCAGTTTCCTCTCTAGGGTATTGTATGAAACTCTATGGTTTGCGGTATTCGGAGATGCTTCGCTGACACCATGCTGCCACCACTCTATAGAGAGTTTACATTAAATCAGGGTAGCCAGCCGGTCTGAGAACTGGCTAACCTCCTTGTCTTTCCGTCTATTTCTTCCTTGACTCCTTACTTGCTTGCTTGCTTTCTCGTAGGTAAACCTCCGTTTAGCATAGTTACGGTCCCACAAACGTTGGGCACGTTGGGTCCCACATTTGGTATGTATTCGAATGAACATTGGTGTAGCGCGGTTGTTTTTATGCGAATCGCGAAGGTGTTTTGCTCTCTTTTTGTCTCTTGTTTTTTTTTTTGTGTTGGTCGCCGGCAAGAGTCCAAAAGTCGGCACAGCGATGAATACGGGATACGAAACTGGGGCAACTGGGGCTTGCGCCATACTATGCTTGCGCGTTTTCTGATTTGACTGAATCCGTCGATTGCTCGATTGCTCTCACGTGGTGCGTGGCAGTGGCGGGTACCCTATGTCCTGCAAGCAAATGCTTATACTAGATCTCGTTCCTTCACTTTGAGCAAGGTTTCGCGCTGCCAATTCCGTGAACTTTTACATCTCGTAGGCCCCGGACGTTGATCCCAGCGGTGCCACGGTCATCCAACGCATCGTCCGTCTCGCGAACACTAGTAACACGAGAAGTTAGGCTGGCGTTCATTCCTACCCTGCGGCTCTGCGCACCGCTGTGCTCCCAGGCTGCGTTTGGCGCCGTTCTCAATTTATTGCTCAGCACCGGTTAGCCGCGGCGGCATCTGGCCTGCGTCATTCGACGTAAGGGTTTACTCGTGTCCGCGGTGAAAGAATGCCCGTATCCTTGAAAAGAACGATCGCTTTGCGAATGCTCTATGCACATGTTTTCAATAGGCCCGTGCACGGTTCCTGGATGCAATACGATATCCTTCGTTAAAGCGTGTATCTCGTTGCGCCAGCCTCCCAAATGCACATTATTGAATGCAACAGCTTAGTTCGGTGCAGCAGAAGTGCGTGCATGCATGCAGGTTCGCGTCCCTGTAAAGCCTAAACATGTCTGGAAATTGATAGCTGGGTGCAGGAAAATGTTTATACAGGTTGGCACGAACATCCTTGCTTCTGCGTCTTTTTGGCGCTAGAGTGGCAGGCGCATGCAGTCAACTCTCACTTTCTTTTCGCGCCAATCTTTGTGCCTTTGGTGGCCCCTGCATGCTCTTAGCGCTCGTACCATTTTATCCTGCACTCGTTCGCGCCATGGTCGCTTTCTGTGGGGCTTGTGAAGTTCACTCCTTCGTTAACACATTTTTGTTCGCTCTGTGTATTCAGATATCATTTCTGCGGAGAACTGATAGGATTTATGATTTTTTTAAATAAATAGCAATACTTACCACGCTGACGCTTGCGGTTTTTCTTGTATGAAGTGCGCGTGTCTTCTACGCATCCTATCCTGCTCGATATGGCCTAAATATGCTGCACTGTCTGTGGAATGTGCATTACTCTGTATTGCGTATACTGACTCAGGTGTCAGTGAGGCTTTTTTGTTTGCGCTGATGACCGTGTTTATCAGAATGTGGCCGTCTCCTTTAATAACAAGAAATGAATCATATGAAGGTGCTATAAATCCAGCGTAGCCTAATTCTTTCCAAGAATCGCTTGTCGCGCGCATTACTGAGTTTCTGCGTAGTATGCCTAATTGCGGCCCTCATTGAATTCATCACTCATACACAAGCGCGCGCGGAGGCTTCGCGTGTGGATGAAAAAGTGCTATTTGCACTCGGATGTCGAATGCCAGCGTTCTACAGAGCTGGCGCGTTTGGCTACATTTTGCCCCATTGAGCATCTGTCGTGACGAGTTTTCAGGTCGTACCACTGTAGGCATAATGTCAGGTCTGTTAAACCTTACAACGCATGTTCTTCATTCCAGACATTACTCCCTGCGTCGTGTTAGCACTATGAAACCGGGAAACGACTTCGGAGATCCCGACGTCCTCACACTCGCCGAAGATCACATCGTCCTCAAACTGGAAACCGCTTTGGCGCCTGACGCGACGCTCCCTGAAGGACTCGCATTCGGCCTTGGCGGCTGCATTTTCGATGGACGCGAAAATGTTTGAGGCCCGTGTACTTAGATTTAGGTGCACATTAATGAACTCCAGGAGGTAGAAATTTCCGGAGCCCTTTTCTACAGCGGTCCCTCATAATCATATCGTGGTTTTGGGACGGTAAACCCCAGATAATATTATGACTACCGAACGGCAGCACTCTCCGACCGTGCTCAGAAAGTGTTGCAGGGATCCTTTAACAGGGCTAGTATGTACACGAAGGTGGCGGATAGGAGAGCGAGAGAAATCAAGGAACGACAGAGAAGTTACAGAGACGCATGTTCGATTTGCTATCCCGAACAGGGCAATGGAAAGGGGGTAAGGGATGAAGTGGCACTAATTTGCGTGCGTTCCTATCGTTCGAAGGAGCACGTCTCGTAGCGTGCCGCGAAGACAACTTCAAGTGAACGGTATAATTAATTTGCCCGTTCATGCCTGCCATGGTATATAGCCAGATATATATGACATTTTGAGTGAAGACAGAGAGCGCCTCCTCTCTGGGATGTGGCAAGGGAGTACAAAGCTCACGGCGCTCCCGTTGCAGTAGATTTTTGGGAGGCCATGCATATTCACCACAACCCAGATGGGATTATGGCGGCACCCAGGGAACCGTTTTCGAAATAAGCTGCACCACTACAGTGAAACCTCAGGAAGTGCGTAGCCTCTCGTGCACATTCAAGCAACTTTTTTTTTTTTTGTTCCCGGGCTAATGCAGCGCTCGTGTCGTTCTTGCGTAGGCCCTTGTGACAAGAACGGAACAGGAACGATTCCGAAAGGCGTCATCCTCTTTCGCGAGCCAGCGCTCGCTGACGCTTTAAAAGGACACTAAAGGCAAATATTAAGTCGACGTTGATTGTTGAAATGGCGGTCCAGAAACCTAGTAGTGCTAATTTTGTGCCAGGGAATTGCTTATTTTGAAATAAAATCACGTTTTAGTGGTCCGCATCGCGTTAGCGCACTTCAAGTCACCCGCCTGAAAGCTGTCTTTTTCACGTCACTGTTGCCGTGCCCAACGTTGCCCGCATTTACTGCGCGTCGGCGTGCAAAGGCGGCGTGTACCATTCGGGCATCCGGCAACATCACATGCATGCGGCACTTTGTCGAACTTTCTGTCAGAGCGACTTTCACGAGCTTGCAAAACACACGCGGCAGTATGCGATACCGAAACTACCACTGAGACGCGACCGCGTGTACGAAGCAGGGCGCCGGGCGAAGCGCAGTTCGGCGAAAACGGAATCTTTGAACTAAGCGCGCCGTTCCCCATGGCAACGCCAAAGAGGTTCTTTTTTCCGTGAATCATACAGAAACGAACAAGCAGCATTTTATTACCTCTCTTGATGCGCAAAAGAATATTTTTTTAATTGTTGGTAGTTTTACGAAGGATTAATTGTAGTCGGACTCTCTCACGTCATCGAGATCATTTCCAAAATGCCCCGCTCGTGGCGCTCATCGTGTGATGCATTCAGTTTAATTTCTCGGTAAGTAAGGCAATGCTGTTGATAATATTGCCGTTTAAGACGTTGTCATACATTGAGCTTTCACTCTGACATAAATTTTATTTGCCTTTAGTGTACCTTTAAGCAGTACTTGCTCAGCGGAGTCCATGGGCGGGCGGAGGGCGGAGGAGTGCGGGAGCGGCTTATAAAAGCCCCGCGCAGGTGCCGAATAGGCGCTGGTGGGAGGAGTAATCGCGCGCTTGCCGAGTCGGTGGCACCCTCACTGCGCGGCGCGTGTCTCAGTCGGATGTTTCAGAATCGACTTTCTCGAATTAAGGTAAATTATTGTGATTAAGTTTTGGTTATTTCCGCAGTTTGTATTATTTTTTACCTTCTTATTTTGCATTGGTTTTGAGAATTTTTCGGCTTGTCGGCTTGTATCGACCACCTAATGTTTACCCGTGACTATGCGACATGGGACTGTGGATGGACGACATGCCTGGCCCCTAAGTGCTACGAACTTAAAACTGTATAGATGTGATTATGAGATATCATTCACAACAGCTCTAAAACAGCCGGTGTGGTGTTTAAGGTGGGGGGTAACATACGCGGTACACAACATATACACAACTCCACACACAAGTGAAACATACACGCAAACATACAAATGGAACAACAATGGAAACACAAGTGAACACCCAGCGTTGCTTCGCATCCCCACATGGTTTCCCTTTAGTAGGAGATGGTGGAATTTTTTTCTTCTGCTTTATTTTTCTTTGTGCCTTTTATATATATATATATATATATATATACATACATATACATATCCGGGACATGACGGCAACGGCAAAAATCAGCCGAGAGTGCCCATATAATTGCTGTCGCAATAAAAAAGTACTGTCAGGCCACAAACCTACTGCTTCTCCCTTTATTGAGCACCTTGCATTCCCCTGGCATAGCGATTTCTTCACTAAATATTTTCAATTTTAATTATTTCGTAATTTATGATTTCACTTGAAACTTATATCTTGTTTAGGTACACTAGCCAAGCCAATATAATATTTAGAACCAGCTGAGATAACCCAAACATTTCTTGGCCAACCTCCCACATTTATCACGAGCCACTCTTACCGAGTAGAACAGGGACAAGAATAATCCCACGCGGCTGCTTCGGGCATTCGCTTGCCCGACTTGGCCGATCCCCCTGAGTGGGTAGGCATGGGTAGGTGCCAATCATCCCAGAAGCATCATTATCATCATCGCTTGGCACCTGCGCTGTGCGCGTGGCGCAGACAGCGTAGAGATGCGCTAGATCGAACGCATCGGGGACAACGTCTCGCCATGGGAGCTTCTTTGCAGCCAACGACGATGGCTTCCAACGAAGAATCACAGAATACCGGCTCATCTGCGCCACCAAATTACTCGTCACCGCATTCTCGTCTGCCTGTTCAAGGCGCACAGGATTTGACTTCGTGCACCATATTAGGAGTAAACACTGGAAGCCGGGCTGCCAGTCACCCTCCAGGTGATTCGCCGAGATGCCTGCACACGGTAGCGACTCCGGAGAGAGGCCAGCATTCGGTGGACGAGGCGTCGCCGAGCAATTTGGTAGGAGCCTACGTACCTCCTGTAGGGAGACCACGTGTCGATAACGATCTACGAGGCATCCGTTACCAAACTCCCGCTCAACACGTACGCTATGTGCCTTGCGGCGTCACGTCAGGACTAAACGCGGGAAGGCGGGCTGCCAGTCCCTCGCCACGTGATTCGCCGAGATGCCTGCACACGGTGGCGCCTCCGGAGAGAGGCCAGCATTCGGTGGACGAGGCGTCGCCGAGCATGGTGGTAGGAGCCTACGTACCTCCTGTAGGGAGACCACGTGTCGATAACGATCTACGAGGTATCCGTTACCAAACTCCCGCCGAACAACTACGCTATGTGCCTTGCTGCGTCACGTCAGGAACTAAACGCGAGGAAGGCGGGCTGCCAGTCTCTCGCCACGTGATTCGCCGAGATGCCTGCGCACGGTGGCGCCTCTGGAGTGAGGCCAGCATTCGGTGGACGAGGCGTCGCCGAACATGGTCGATGAAGCCTACGTGCCTCCAGCAAAGCGACGACGCATCGAGGAGGAAACTAAAGAAAAACGTGAGCTATCACCCGCTCAATTGAACTTGCGCGGCTAGTAAATTCTGTAAGCCTGCGTCAGAAACGACCCGGTAGTTGCAGTGAATCTTTTAGTTTTAGCGTCCTCCTGAAACAAATGCTAGCTTTGAGTCCCTCAGACCCGTGGCGTGTCTAAAATGCATGCCTGGGCTAGTTGGTGCATGGTCTGACAAAAAATTTGGAGGTTAAAAGAAACGACGACAAGAAAGGACAGGACTAGAGCCAACTAACTAATTTATCGGCAGAAACATTGGATCCCAGGGTAATTTCAGGCGCATGCGCTTGAAGTGCTCATTAATGTGAGGTGCCTGAGGTGCTTATGAACGTGAATCGCGCAAGCGCCTGAAGTTCTCGGGGATGCAATGTTTTCCCAATAAATCAGTTGTTAGTTGGTGCTATAGTCCTGTCATTTATTGTTCAGATTTCTTTGATCCTTAAAATTTTTGTCACACCCGTAAAGTGTGGCAGAGTGAGAATCAGTAGAATCCTATCCAGCTGTTGGAATCCTATGAGCGGTACCTCCACGAGCGCCACCTTGTGGTATTATACTGCATGCAGCCTTGGGAAAGTGTGTTTTATTTCGTGCGCTATCGTTGGTTCCAGCGGTGGCACTGGCGTTACCGGCGGCACAATCTGTCCGGTGGCTAAAAAAACAAAAGAAAAAAGAAAAGCGGGAAGTTTGCACTAAGTCGCGCAAAGCTTGGTACAGCGATGCACGGGCCCGTCGCCGCTCGTACTCCCCGTTGACCGACACGTCTAGCTTCGAGATGCGCGGCTTCCTCCTCCGGAGGGCGCACTTTCTTAGGACGCCCCGTGACTGTATCGGCACGATCGGGCGCAACCAGGCGACTGTAGAGCGGAGGTTACGTGCGGCGTCTCCGTCGTTGGGCGTGGCTATGCGCATGCGTGGCTTGGCTAGATGGTGCGGTATCCACCAACTAGCCCAACTTTCTATCTTGTTGGTCGTTAGACGACGCGATGCTTGCTTCCTCTTTCCTTCTACCTCATTTTCTCTCTTTCTTTCTCTCTCTGTCATTGATCTTCTCGATCTTCTCTCTTTTTGAATTTCTTTCTCTCTTTATCATTTTTTCTGTGCTATGCTTTACTCTCTCCCCTACTACTTTCCCTCCTCCTCCCCCTCACGCTCACTTTCCTTTCCCACCCCCTTGCTGCACTATACTACCCAAGACTATGCTATCCTCTGCTAGCGTGCCTAGATAGCCGAGTGGTTGGGACGCTTACCTTCGGATCAATGGTAAGCGGGTTAGGATCCCGCCTCGTGAAGATTTTTTAAAGCAAGAATTTCTCTCTTTCTCTTTCAGTGTATGTTTCTTTCTGTCTCTCTGTTTCTTTCTTTCTCTCTCTCTGCACTCATTCTCTCACCCATCAGGGTTATTACAAGCCACGCCGGAGTAGTGAGTACTGCCGCACATACTCGTTCGTGACGGTGATAGTTTTTTGCGGGGCACGGACGTTTTTCCGCGAGCTTTCACAGCTTCGCTGTGAAAAAGGATGGACCAATTCCCGTGAAAGCGCACCGACGCGCTGGCAGATATGAAATGTCGGGCCGACCCTGCACGCAGGTTGCCCCACGTAACTTGTTCCAAGATTTTCAAAACAAAAGGCTCGTCAGGAACTTACTGAACCGAAAGCATACTGTTCGCGCTAACCTATGGTTACGCATTCCATTTTTATTCGTGGTTAGAGTACCGAGTGGGGCTCTTGTTTCTTTTTAGATGCGAAGCTAATATGGCGGAGTTCAATCCGGTGGTGGTGGTGGTGTGTGGCGTGACCACCCTTACTGCGCATGCGCAGACCCTCTACACACACCTCCTCACCTCTCCCCTCCCCCTTCTCCCCTCTCCACTCCCACTCCCCCTCTCGCGCGCCTCATTCTCTCCTGCGCAACGCCGCGATGAGCGCCAGCGCATGCGCGTCCCCTCCCCCTCTCTCTCTCTTCTCCTACGCTCCCCCCCTCTCGCGCGCCTGTCGACCGCGTTCCCTGCTCGCCCTGTGTGAATTAACGGCCAAGCTAGAGGGAAGACACAACGCGCGTAGCGTTCCTCTTCGCGTTCCAGGACGCGAGGTCGGTAGCATGCCCAACGAACGCCAACGGAACGCGATCGTGCAAGTGCTCCGGCTTCGCATCGCCTCATGGTCCCCTTTAGCGGGAGATGGTGTAATTTTTTAAAGTGTATCCGGTCGAGCTCTTACTTCCGGTTTTCCGAATATTCATAAAATGTCTTCTTACCCTTTGACACGCTATATACAGTACTCACGGACTATGCATGGCTATGCTATGCTAGGAGCTGCTTGGCACATGCCCTCTTTGTGTGGCGCATAGCCGCCGAGTTTACGGTGGTCACCTATGGAAACAGTGCATACATAAACAGCTCGCTGATAATAAGTGTTTGTATCTTCTCTATTTTCAGACGCCATTGGGTACTCCCCCGATTGGGCCAAGAAGACTTCGCGAGATTGGATCATAAATATTTGCAGAATGGGCAAGTACAACATAATCTTAACAATTGTCACGGGGTGCCTTACGTCTCTTGGACGCGCTCAAGATTACTGTTCCCGAAGCCCTGAGGAAGACGGCCCGAGATGTGCTGGAAACAGCTGCCACGTCTGGCAACAAGGCTCATGAGGCCTGCCAAAATCCGTGATCAAGATAGGCAACCTGCCTATAAGACTACGTTGTCTGGTCAGAGAACGATGACTTGGAATGGCAAGCATCGGAGGCGGCGGGAAGTCACCCTGAATGTCCGCTGCTATAGCCCCTTGCTTGAAAAAATTAATGTATGAAAAAAGCACAAAAGTGTTTGGTTGATGAGAAACCTGGAGAGTCACGTCTCGTAATTCATTACTTCACTAATAAGTAGGGGTTGCGAATATTCGAAAGTTTCGAATATTCGTCGAATATTACATTCGAAATATTCGTATTCGATTCGAAAATCGTGTATTCGAAAAGGTTTCGAATATTCGATAACTTCGAATATTCGAAAAATCGAATATGCGATCGATTATCATGCATAAAATAGCTCGTCTTCCACATTTCTGTTGCGTTCGTATCGCTAAAAACTTTGCCGAGAGGAGCGATAAACACTCGTAAGTACACGGAGGCACGATATCTGCCTGCGACGAGCGCCCCAATACGTATGATTTATTGCTGGTGCATCTCCGACGTGCAGCGCTGTTGGCGATCATGTAACCGTGCATTTTCAATATTATGCGGCCGTAACGTGCCGCACTACCACTTGTTCGCTATGCGGCACCACTTCTGAAGAAAGACAGTGACCACGGACTGGTGGCGGCCTGTAGGCACCTTCAGATACCCCAGTCTGGCAAAGCTTTGCCCCATGTAACTCCCTATACCAGCCACTTCTGTTCCAAACGAGCGTGCCTTTTCAGTGGCAGGGGTTTTCTCTGTTAGAAAGGAGCGCCTGCTGCCTGATCATGTGGAGCAACTCTATTTTCCTCATAACATCTAGTCGTTACTTTCATTGTGCGGATATTTGCTTGTGTTGTGATGTGCATTGTGCTAGCCTGGACATTGTGTTTCTGGAGATAGCCGTGTAGTTGTGTTGCCAGTCAACTGTTAATGTTTTTTTTTCTTCAAATAGCTACATTTAAATAAAATATCGTTATTGTGGAGGCATTTTTGCTTTGATATTCGATATTCGATTCGATATTCGAAGGTGATATTCGTATTCGATTCGTATTCGAAAAAATGATATTCGCACACCCCTACTAATAAGCAAATGCATGACAGGACAACGTCTTTTCGTTGATAATCCAAACGTGAATTACTGAGGCGGAAAACACGGCTGGGCAAATATACCTTGCGACTGTGTCGATATAAACGATACATAATACTGAGACGACGAGTTTTGAGGCACAGATACGAGATACCAGAGAACGAATGCATCCGATACAATACTTGCCATTTCTTAAGATACCTTGATATGTAAGCGAATTTGTGACCAGAGTTCCATTGTTGGGGCTGCCACAAGGTATGAGTTTGCGTGCAAACATATCTACGACAATCATAGTTTGTTTAATAAATGCATATACTTGGATGCGAGATTTTGTAATCTCTGATCCGACACACATGTCCTCATGACATCATGTGTCAGCGCCCTTTCACATAATCTTTATCGGGTAGCGCAATGCTGCCTCCGTGGATTCCTCGCCGGGGCAGCCCTTTCACGAGCCATCACTTTAAACGCGATAGCGCTGAGGGCTCCATGTCGAACAAAATCCGGTGTCGTCTTTGGCGTCGCTGTCAGTGAGCGAAACATCATTCCGATAGGTACAAAGAATAAAAAAAAAATACGGAGCAGGTGAAATAACCACTTTGATCGATGCCAAGCTTCTGTGGCTAGCTCCGGCAAACAAAGTAAGCTAACTGTGTCCAAAAGAAAGCCCGGCAAGTTTGAGCCGGTATGAGAATCGAACCCAGGACTTCGGGATGTGAGGCGAGCATGCTTCACGATTGCCACGTCGGTTCAAGCTGAATAAAGGGCATAGGCGCGCGCACGGAGGCCGCTCCTTTAGTCACCTAAGAGGGGGGTGGGCGCAAAGTCTGTCCCATACATTGACTTAGTAGGGAGGGGCGCTGCGATTAACCTTCGCCCCACCCCCCTGATGGGGAACCCCGCGCACGCCTATGATAAAGGGGGACCTAGCGAGTAGGTTATCTGGCATGTTATCGAAAAGAGCCCGATAACGATTTTGCGTTCTACTCTTGGAGCCGAAGCTTAAGCGAGCGTCCGCCACGCTTTACCGCGAAAGCTGTTATCAAACCACAAGATCGGATTTCGGTGGCGTACTTGCGCGCCGCCGGTGTCCGTAACCACTATCGTGCACAATGTGGAAAATAATCCTAGATGGAGCGGGATTTGAGCCCAAGTCCTCTGCGTAGCACTCAAGTATTTTACCACGGAGACACACCGGTGTTTGGAACTCCCTCACAAAAATACCCTCTTTATGTCGGGCAAGGAGTCATGTTCACAAATGTAATATAGCGTGGTAGAGAAGTAAAGTAACTAGGCGTCACATAATGTGAATTGCGTAACGAGTGGGTGGTGTAAAGCTTCCCACCCATTACAAAGTGCTCAGCCATATAGTTCTTCATCATCGTCATCAGCAAAGTGCACATAATTCCTTACATATGTGTAGCGGGTACATCGCTTCTCCGCAGCGTGATGAATAATGGAATAGTGGGTACATCCCTACTTCGCAAAATTATGATGTTCTATGGCGTAGTGGGTACCTTGCAACTGTGCTTGTAGTGGTCTCTCTAAGAGAGACCACTACGGACTCTAAAAGGAAGCTGCAATTCTTATGCATTACCGTAGGACAAGATTGAAGTACCCACCCCCTTACAAGTCGCTAAACAAGCAGCAGTCGACAACATGGCGATTATTACAGACACGGGCATTCCCTACACCAGCGCTGTATAGTGGCATTTACCCAGACGTTTATACACCACAATGCAAAGCTTGCGGGACGGCTCGCGCCAACCTCGACACATTATATGGCATGTCCTGCAGCGACACACACCATTAAACACAGCACAAACCCTATATTTAATATAGCCATGACCGAGGAGTGGGAGGCTATCCTACTCAGCGCGTGCCGGAGGACCAACTCTGGGCAGTCCGGCTACCCGAGACGTCGCCAAGACTCAAGCTCTGGCCGCAGCCTGAGAAGGAGGGCTCCGTTAGGGCTAGCGCCCGGCTCCCGCTCCCTTGACCCCAGCAAGGACACATAAGGTTTCGTTTCTCTCTCTCCAGTACTGCGTGTTCCGCGCAGACCTGGCGCTTGTTGATTGGAGTCAACTGTATGAAGAACTGTTTTTGAAGCGCTCAACCTCAATAAGTCAGTTTTTCCATTTGTAGTGTGAACACTGTCGGGAATGACCAATCTTCCCCGTTTTCGGCGCTCCAAGCATTTTATTGGCTATCAGGACATATCCTCTTACGTGCAATTAAAACTCTCGGATTGCCCCTCGGTAATGTTGAGACGTTGCCTTGGCTCAGGTCGGACTGGTGTGACAGGTCCCTTCCAGTCTGCACCAGTATTACCCCAATGTTATTACCGCTCCGGTAACCTGCAAAGTAGGAAAGAGGTGTTTTATAATGTCGTGGCGGCCTTAGAAAGAAGGCAAATAAAGAATCTTCCGTTTTCGATCATTTCTGCTCAACGTCAAGTAACTTCATTGTGCTTGCCAATGGCTTATGCCAAAATAAAATTTGCATTAGTCGTATATGGGCCATAGTAGATGTAGCCGGTTTGGAAACGCCTCAGTAATGGCAAGCTCACATAACCGTAAAACACGAGAACACGCAGAGCAACAGCATCGCCATGGGCTATGTTCGCAAAAAATTTGGAGCTCACTCAGACTCAATAAATATATTTTCCGCCTAGGGCTCATTCGGACTCGGGCTCACCAAAGTTTCCTTCAAATCTTCAAATACGAGTTATCAGTGGTTGCAATTCAGTAAGGACGTTTTTATAGAAATGCACGACGCTCACACGGGATATTTTTAACAAAACTCCTCCCGTCCCTCGGCGGTGTTCAAAGCCCCCCCTTCCCCCCGGAGGTGTTCTGGATGCTGGCGCCGCTGCGGACGGCGCCAGCATCTACAGCCACGCGCGCGGCCGCTCTACACAAGTTTGATTCAGACTGTACTTTCGTGTCCAGATTCACAATGGCTGACATTACATGAAATCTAACAGCAGGACAGAAATTGATACCATATCTCAAAAATGGCTAAGGTTTAGCAAGAAATTTACGATGCCCTGATAATCAGCGAATGAGATAATGTCTTGCAAAGTAATCGCGCCACAGTCTCTCGAGAGAATACGAAGCGCTGATTTTTTTGTATTTGCCTTCCTGAGTGTGATGATAAATGGAATCGTAACAAAAAAATTTGCGCACATGCACTTGGGTAACTTCATTCCAGAGCGTATTGAGAATTACCGTAACGAAGTCCACTGTCAAGGCGGAAGAAGTTTCCTCCGGTTAAAAATGTCCTCTGGTTCGATGATGTTGTGCAGATAACGCACCTGCGAGAAGACGGTATGTGCTGCGAAATTTAGCAATATCGAGACATATCTGGATCTTTTTTTTTCTCAGAACTCAACATTCACCTGTATGA
>NC_051183.1:32587881-32646552 GCF_013339695.2 Rhipicephalus sanguineus | reverse complement strand
GTAAGGTAGAATCAGAAAATGACATTAAACCTTCTGCAAGAGTCAGTTGTCACTCCTGCAGCGCGTTTCGATCGGCTAGGCGTGTCGAGACGCCGCCGTATGCATCATATATACGCGTGGTCGCGTGGCGCCTGCCGTTCGGCGCGGTTCACGCAGTTCGCGTACGCTGCCTGGCGCGGCGCCGGGGCTCGCCGTCGCGTCGGGACTGGCTATGCACGAATGAAAGCATTTCTTTTCTGAGAAGTCGCATCAAATTTGGTTTCAGAATAAGCACGGCTTTGCGCCAGCATATTCCGACACCCAAGCACATCATCCGGCAATCAGGGGCACGCCGTGAGCGGTTACGGACGCATGTTTTACAAACGTAACCCATCCTTAAATACTCAGCAAACACATTCGAGTACGAGCACCCGAACGACACCCAGCGCGCGCGGACGCCGTCTACGTCAAGATCAGACATATCATATGCTAGAATTAGCGCACATAACTCCCACAATCACGTAAACTCACTTGATTCTGTTATGGAGTCATCGCAGATGTTGGCGAACCACGAAAAACAGCAAACAGAAACCAGGAAAAAAGTGCACGGCGGCGACCGCAACAATGCGCGCCGTCGAAAGTCTCTCGCTTTTTCACCTCACCCGCGAGGCGTGTACAACTTAAGTGACCAACGCGTACGTGCTGGAAGCATCCTACTATATCTGCACCTCACTAGCGTCTTTAAGCCAAGAAAAGCCAATATATAGTGCGTCTAAGCGTCAGTAGACGGGCTTTTTTTTTCACGTTCCCACTCGCGGAAGCACGCTGCACACTCAAGGTTGATAGAAATGTTGTTACGAAGTCGACTAAAGCGCATCTCAAAACGACATCTTGCACCTTCAGCAGTGCAGACACAATGTGCGATCAGCAAAAAATTACCCTTGGTAATGTTTGCATCGCTCATTTATGGGGGCTTGTACAGCAACGCGCATAACGGTGACAGCTTTAGTTGGGCATCCGCAACAGCCTCGCGGACGCAGGCTGCTGTTGGAAATGGCTGGCAGATAAATTCCGCAGTGCTGCTGCAGACGCCCAGCTAAAGTTGTATAATTAGTACCTACGAAAGCAGTACACTCACCGTTAACGGGCGCACGTTGTCCGTGTCCGCGGCTCCATGAATATTCCGCCCTCCTAGCGTGACTTCGAGCACGGAGCCTGGCGTCAACGCCACCGAAGATGCGCATTTTTGATCGAACACAATACTGCACGACAGGCAACTAACGCAACCGCGCAACCGACGCAACGCACAACGCACTCCAAGGGTGCTATCGCGGAACGATTCTATTTTTATCCAATGCTTTTCGTGCTTTTCGCGCTTGGCCATTGGTCAGAACGACGGTCCGTCCGCGTTATCAACGCGATCAGCCAGCCGCGAGTGGTGGATCATAAGAATAGCATAGAATATGGCATGGAATCGGAAATAGCATCGTTCCGCGATTGCACCCAAAGACCGAGCGACTGAGAGAGAAGGCCGAGACGCGGCGCCAGCCCGGCTGGCTCCGTCGGCGAAGGAGGCGAGCCACCGCGCCAGAACGGCGCCGAACGGCAACGCGCGATACGTATGGCGCATACGACGGCGCCTTCATCGCGGAAGCCAATCGAAACGCGCTTTAGGAGAGTCCCGTGACTCCAGCCCAAATGCTCTCTTTCTCTCATCTACCTTCCAAAAGGGATCAAATGGACACCCGAAGAGAATCACGCGGCCATGACCCTCTTTTGACTTTTTTTTCTTAGAGTGTACTCAGTTACACTAATAGTAACCTCATGAGTGCTCACTCACGTTCAAACTCACGAGTACTCACACTCATAAGCACTCACTCACGTTCATACTCACGCCTACTCACCCTCATGAGTGCTCACTGACGTTCACACTCACACTCATGAGTATTCACCCACGTTCACACTCACGCCTACTCACCCTCTTGAGTGCTTCACGTCCACTCCCACTCATGAGCACTCACTCACGTTCATACTCACATCTACTCACACTCATGAGTGCTCACTCACGTTCACACTCACGTCCACTCACACCATGAGCACTCACTCACGTTCATATCACATCTACTCGCACTCGAGTGCTCACTCACGTTCACACTCACGCCTACTCACACTCATGAGTGCTCAACACGTTCACACTCACGTCCATTCACACTCATGAGCATCACTCACGTTCATACTGACGACTACTCACACTCATGAGTGCTCACTCACGTTCACACTCACGTCCACTCACACTCATGAGTGCTCACTCACGTTCACACTCACGTCCACTCACACTCATGAGCAACTCACTCACGTCATACTCACAACGTTCAAATGAGTGTGAGTGAGTGCACTGAGTGAGTGTGCCGAGCTATGGTTGACAGTGACGGATGGTGTTGTGATCGCCTTGCCGTTGGTATCCACAGCAGAAAGGGCATAGGACAAGGAAGATGGGTATTCTGCCGCATCGACCTAGAGCACGTCATTGGCTCCTTGTAATTTTTCCTGAAGGGCTTTTGCCCTTGGATTCGACGTTTAGTGTGATAAGTGGGTGCATGTTTTTAGGAAGGAGCGCATGAGTAATGGTTGTATATGTGGTGGGGAATGTTACATTTAGCATTGGTTAAAATGTGACGGCCTGCGCTAGTGGTCGCGAGGCTAGTGTATTGACCTCTTAAATGGGCTTCACTGATTTCTGATAGGGTGTTTATGACTCATGTCTGATGGAGTCGTGCGTTAGAGGCATAGGCGTGCACAGGGTTCCCCCTTCAGGTGGGGGGGGGGTTCGTCGCAGCGCCTCCCCTCCCAATTATGTCAATGCATGGCGCTGACATTGCGCCCCCCTTCCCGATTATGTGGGGCTGCCTCTGCGCCCACCCCCTCTTAAGTGAATAGGGGGGGGGGGGCGTCCCCCTTGCAACCCCCGCGCGCAAGCACGCCTATGGTTAGAGGCAATGCACGCAAATCCTAGAGCGTATTTGTAAACTCGGCGAAGGAGGTATGTTGCTCTTAAAATTGTGCAAAAATGGGTAACATTAAGTGCCTTCAGGCATACCAGCAACCTTAGTACATTCAGCGTGTCATGCAGTGTACAGTAGTCGTGGCGCATCACAGGATCACAACTGGAAGCAGGGCCAGCTGTCATAAAATTTTCTACAGTGTAAGAAGCGAGTTTGACATTGCGTAGATACCGAGAAGCACCATGGAAGTTCTGATGTTTGAAATACGAGCGAAAGCATCACTAAAAAGTTGCAAAAAGGTTATTGATGCGAAAGCATCAGCTGATGCATTGCACAAAAACTTCGGCTGCACCAGAGAAACGGCGCATAAATTCCATTGGCTGCGACACCACTGCAGTAGCGTATACATATAGCTACGGTCCCTAGAATATGCCAGGGACCAGGGGCGTAGCCAGGGGGAGGTGGGTTGGGGGGGTTCAGAAACCCCCCCCCCCGAAATTTTTCAATTTTGCTTGCGTATACGCGCACATACAAACGCACGCACGAACATACTAAAGTATGGTTGAACACCCCCACCCCACCCCCACCCCCGATAAAAATTATGGCTATATTCCAGTAACCGTAGCGTCGCCAGAATTATTTTTCAGGGGGGTGGGGTTATATGCCCAGCAAAAAAATTAAAAGAAAGAGAGCCTATGCCCAAACAATATCTTACTCATTTCTCTGCTTTAATAAAGCCGAGGAGTTAGATTGTTTAGCTCTTCAATATCTATAAAGATACAAGTGAAAAGGAGGGGCTATATGCAGCACTCAGAAAATTTCGGGGGGGGGGTGTCCTGACACCGAAACCCCTGCCTGGGCTACGCCCCTGTACGCTACATCACATGCGCGCCACGACGAAGCAGGCCGGGGGACAGAGAACACTTGCCGGTTCCCCATTAGGGGGCGCAAAGTTTCATATTAGCGCCCTCCCTCTGGCGTTGGACGAGCCCAAATGACGTCATCATAAAACAACGCACACACGCGAATACAGAAGAGGAAAGAAGAACCGACGACACGGTTCTTTCTTCTTTTGTATTCGTGCGTGTGCGCTGTTTGTGATGAAGTTCGACCAACTCGCCCAAACAGCTACCTTGCCCAAATGACAACATCACAGCGGATGAAAAAAAAGAGAAAACATGGAGCGGCGAGTGCTCCTCACAAGAGCCCGCCTTTGGTCCCTAATTGACCGGCAGTAAAGATGAGAAATAAACAGTTCTTGGAATGCAACATTAGGGGCCTTCGGTCGCCATTATCGTTCAAAACCTGCGTGGCCATAACTGAGTAAACGTGTCGGGCAGACTTTGCGCCCCTCCTTCGTGACCAGGCCGCCCCCTGAACCCCTCGTCCGCACGCCTGTGACGACTACTTCCTTCTAGTTTAAAGAAATATGCCTCAATGATTGCGTTAGAGCTTATCAGGCATGCGCTCGTTAAAAAAAATCACAGAATATCCAGGAGTGAATGATGATGAGTGGGCGAAGCTGCGGAGGTTCATCGGTAAACCGTGAATCTTCCGTGAATTCTGCCCAGTACATCATCACCGACGTGAGATCGGGCGCGTTTATACTAAAGGTTCGATGAGTTATGACGACTTGCAGCTCACTTTAATTTTACATGTACGCTGTGAATTTTCATTGTTTAGAAAACCATGCTTTAGAAAACATCTGGCGTCTTTTCGTTTTGCTTTAGAAAAATCTGGCGTTCTTTCGTTTTGCTTTTAGAAAACATCTGGCGTCTTTCGTTGGTTTATTTCATCAATCAACGGCGTTTTGAACAAACAAAATTTTTATGTTTAATCACGCACAGGAGAAATCTCACCAGGCACTACCTTGGAGGTAAACAATGGCTGCTAATGGGAATGAGAGACAGAAGAAGTCGGCTTTTAGCTAACACTTACACTTCTACTTCTACTAACGTTCCTACAGGAACATGCCAATGGCTGCTAATGGGGAATGAGAGACAGAAGAATTCGGCTTTTAGTTAACGCGCACGCTGCGTATTTTTATTGTTCAACAACGCACAGGAAAAATCTCCCACCGGCACCACTTGGAGGTCAAGATCTGGTACTAGCGTTACGATGGTTACGCACTACGACCATAGAGCTACGACTACGACAACTACGAGGGACGAACGGGTGCCGCTTTAAGGAGCTTCCCCTAAAAAAATGTCGTGGTATGGAGAAGAGCGGTGCTTTCACGCTGTTTAGGATACAAAGGAATGTCCCTACATGTTTGTTCCTAACGCCCAGTTTGTGTTCACTCGCACGCTGCTCTTTTGCATAACGACACGTTTTCAAATCGGCCGCATGATAGCCTCGGACGGCATAATATTAGGCATATTTGATTAACCTTTGTACAAGTCAAGTCAGGACGCCAGGACCATCACAGTTGAAGAAGGATCTTGATTCTTGGCAGATTTCGGCTGATTTTCGGGTGATGTGCACAGTCATTAGATGCGCCACCATTTTTCTCCAATAGAAAAATACATTCAGCGTAATATCAGCGCTCGTACCGTTTTATGTCTCTTGCAGTCGTTGTTTGTTCGTGCTGCTCAGTTTCTTTGCGAATGGGGCTGTACTTTTGACTAAATTGGTAAGCCTTTGAAAATCTTCTGTTTTTCAATTTTGCAGTTTCATCCAATTTGTACGAAATTGATTTCCGGCCCTAATTGGTAAGCTTAAATCCTTCGTAAATCCTGTAGTTTGTGATTTTTCAAGTCTTCATCGAATTTGGAAAATCGATTTTCCCTCCGGTTAGACACAAAGCTTAGTCTGGGGAAATCTTGTTTATTTTTTTTTTCGACTTTTCGATGTTTCGTCGCATTTTCATCAATTCGATTTTGGCACCATTTTCGGCCTAAATAGTCTTGAAGTCTTGAATTTTTAGTTTTTTTTAAGTTGCGTAGTAATAAGATGAAATCGGTCTGGGACCACTTTCAGCCTAAAAGTAAGTAAATAGGAAGTAAATACTAATTGGAAGTCTTGTATTTTTAGATTTATCAGTTTCCTCAAAATCAGATGAAATCGACCTGGGATCATTTCTGCCTAAAAAGTTTTCCAAAGGCTATAGGCTTACTATATTTAGGCAGAAAATTTTTATTCTTTGCTTCTGTTTGGGATTTTTTAAAAATTATTTATGGACAACCCACTCAGCGTTGAATATGGGTTCCTTCGCAAGCAACATAATGTCGCTAGGCGCTAGCGCAAAGAATGAGTGAAGCATGAAAGTTCAAATCGAAAGACGCGGCTGCTTCGATACACAGTGTTTACTTTATATTTTTAAAAGGCCCCAAGCCACCTTTTTTTTTTAACATTTCAAGTAACCACGCACATTGAGTACAGTGTACCGTTACAATCAACACATGCCACACGCGGCAACGCTATATGCTATGGACGCGCCACAAACTCCGAAAACAATTCGTGCTCCTCTCCGGGTCTTTCCGGTATTGGCAGCGCTGGTTGTGACCTCACCAGCAGCAGACGCTGCTGCCTGCTAGTGATATGACAAGTACCTGTTTGCCTGCTAGCAGGTACGCGCACTCCCTGTATTTCCTCCTCGCACGGAGGAGCACTCGTAGAGGAGAAACGAGCTGACGAACCTAGCTTGCACCTTGCCACCACTCAGGTCGGTCACGTTTTCGCGGAGCTCCGTGTGGGACCAGCTACTCGTAGCAGCGTAAATATCTCTCCTTTTCCCCAGTCATTTTTGTTTATGCAGAGTTATTTAACGCGCGCCTGAGCGTTTGTTATTTTATTTTTTCTTGAACCGCGCCCAGTGCGCAGCCCTTTTAGGGCTTCAAGGCCATCAAATGTAGATCCCCACCATAGCCTATCTTCTATCCTTCATGATGGCAGACGAACCTTCCACCGGGATTCCCCCGTGCTACTCACTGAGTGGTGATTTAAACCACTCGAAAACGTACGAGCTCCTCATGAAAGAAGCTGCCAACCTCGTACGCGAGCAAGCACTCAGGAGCCATGGCGTCTCAGCCCTCCCCGCATCTCTCCAGTCCGCACCAACCGCACTCGCGCGCGGCAACTAAAAGATGCGGCGAGCTTCCTACGCAAGGACACCATGCCTGTGTCCCGCACACGCACCCGAAAGGCCTCCAGGAGAAATATCTCCGCTTCCCACGGGCCCTTCGACTCCTCACCCAGAATACCTTGGTACCGACAACACTCAGTTAGACGCCGACTTTTCCGTCGAAGAGGTGCGGCGAGCTCTCCACGAACTCAATGGCCGTTCCGCCCTGGCCCCGACGGCATCACCAACAAGCTTCTACGCAACCTGGACGACCCCTCCGTCAATTATTCACAGACACCATCAACGAAATAGGGAAAAAGGGCGAACTACCCGATGCCTGGAAACTCGCCCACACGATCTCATTCCTAAACCGGCAAGGCGCCGAGCCTAGATCACCTGCGTCCATCTCGCTCACATCATGCGTGGCCAAGGTGGCTGAAACACGTCGTCCTCAACAGGGTCGGTCGATACCTCGAAGATCACGATTGCCTCCCACACACATGATTGGCTTCCGGTCAGGATTATCGACTCAAGACGCTATGCTACTTTTAAAGCATCAGATTCTCGACGGAGGTAACACTCAGGACACTCGTGCCATACTCGGCCTCGATTTAGAAAAGGCCTTCGAACATCACACACTCGTCCATTTGAAGGCGATCGCAAACCTCGGGCTGGGGCGTCGGTTTTACGACTTTGTCCGCTCCTTCCTCACTGGGCGCAGAGCCGTCCTCTGCGCAGGAGACCTGGTGTCGGAAGAAGTCGAGCTCGGACAGCGAGGCACTCCCAAGGGATCCCCTCTCACCGACGCTCTTCAACCTCGTGATGATCGGACTCTCCGAACAACTCTCAAAAATCGAGGGGAAACCACACAATCTACGCGGACGATGTAACCATATGGTGCTCCACAGGGTCGGATGGCTTCATCGAGTCCACCCTACAGGAGGCCTCGAAAACACCGAATCCTACCTCGAAACACACCGGTCTCAAGTGGTCCCCCGCGAAGTCGGAGTTGCTGATATACTGCCCAAACGCCGCGGCGCAAAGCCCAAAGGATGGCAAACCCCCGGCCGAACGCAACATCATCCTCCACACAGAGATGGTCGCGCAGTCCCCAGGGTAGACTCCATTCGGGTCCTGGGCATGATCATCGAGTGCCGCGGAACCAATACCAAACACGGTGCAGAAGCTCAAGACTAGGACTGATAACGCCATACGGCTAGTACGTAGAGTGGCCAACCGGCACCACGGCCTGAAAGAAGACAACTTGATGCGTCTCGTACACGCGTTTGTTCTGTGCCATTTCACGTACGTCGCGCTACAATCTGCTGCAGCGTTCCAAAGTCAGACCTTATCAGAAGCGAGAGAAGGTCGTTGTGGAAAAGCGAAGAGGTTTCGTTCGGGTTGTTTTCACCTTATCAGCCAGGAGGCACCGACAGTGCTGTGTTGCTTTGAAGACTGCAATGGGTGGATAAGGCGCTGAGCACCGATTCCTAAAGGGTCGCTGCATTTCGTTCCGCTTCGCTTTTACTCTTTATGGCGGCCCAAAAGCAGAAAATAGTGTCTCCGCCTCTCCACAACCACTCTCTCTCAGCGATCGCATCACGCGCGCTGTGCGGCTGATTTATCGGTGTAACACCGCTGCCGCTCTTGAAGGTCTTTCGAAACAAACACGGACGCTGTGTACTTGTTTGAACTCTGCGGGACTGAAGTCTGGAGACCCAGACTGAAGTTGGCGACTTCTGCGCACAAGCATATTCTCCTACTCTCTCTCTCTCTCTCATTGAGGGCGAGCAAGAATGAGTTAGGCGTGTGTAAAATACAGCTGATGAAAGCAGCTGCAGAACTGACTGATACAAACCCTCTTGTAGAAACATGTGCTCCAGTGACATTTCTTGTTCGCCAGTGGGAGCTCCGTCGTGGGACCAGCTACTCGTAGCAGCGTAAATATCTCTCCTTTTTCCCCAGTCATTTTTGTTTATACAGAGTTATTTAACGCGCGCCTGAGCGTTTGTTATTTTATTTTTTCTTGAACCGCGCCCAGTGCGCAGCCCTTCTTAGGACTTCAAGGCCATCAAATGTAGATCCCCCACCATAGCCTATCTTCTATCCATCTTTCATGATGGCAGACGACCTTCCACCGGGATTTCCCCCGTGCTACTCACTGAGTGGTGATTTAAACCACTCGAAAACGTACGAGCTCCTCATGAAAGAGGCTGCCAACCTCGTACGCGAGCAAGCAACTCAGGAGCCATGGCGTCTCAGCCCTCCCCGCATCTCTCCAGTCCGCACCAACCGCACTCGCGCGCGGCAACTAAAAGATGCGGCGAGCCTTCTACGCAAGGACACCATGCCTGTGTCCCGCACACGCACCCGAAAGGCCTCCAGGACTCCGGCCGCCCCGAAGAACGCACCACAGCCAGGCAAAGCCAGGAAGGGTGAGGCGAGCGCCATGACAGCACCCCCCACTACCCCTTCATCCCTGTCAGGAAAGTCGGCCCAGCAGACAACCGCGGTAACCGCGGCCATCTTCTCGCCGCCAGCCTCGTCGCAAACGCACCCAGTGAGTCAGCAACGCTCTCCCCAAAACCCGCTTCTGGAGCCAATAGGCAGCAGCAACCGGGAGGAATGCTGTACACAGCATGACAAGATCACGTTCGCACCCTCACAGCAGGAGAGCGAGACAAACAGCCGCGGGTCACCCCCGCCACAGACGCCCCCTTCTTGGAAGCACACCGCGCCCCCTTCCTGCTACCCCGCCGATCCTCCCGCGGACAGCAGCCCAGAGGAAACCCGCCTGGCCGGTTCGCCTCTTCCCTCCTTTCCCGCAGCCGCTGATGTCACGAGGTCCCCTCAGAAAAAGGCAGCCTTCCCTCTCGGCACAGCCAAGACAGCGGCGGCCCAGTCCCCCGTGAGTGTATCGGTTGAGGTGTCCTCACTTGAGAGACAGTTATCGTGCACTCTACACCCAATTTTCATTTTCATTTCCTTCTTCCTTTTAAGAATCACCCCCCCCCCCCTCGTCTCCATCCCAGCCACCACTGACACCATGGAATCAACTGTAGCAGACGAACAGGTGATCCCTCCTGACGCGGCGGCCAAACAGGCGACGGAGGGCGCTGGGAAAGGGAAGCAGCCCCCCTCCCAGCATGCCGCTGGAGGAGGCAGCATTCCGAGTTGCGTCACGGGCACGCCGGCTGTAAGCGACGAGGATGATGCGTTCCCCTCGCTTCCCTCCACCGGCGCCCCTCCTGGCACACCCCTCTGCGCTCCGCTTGTACCCGCACCACCACGTGGCCCACCACAAGCGAAAGCGAAACCAAACGGTCCCCCACAGCCTCCGGCCACCAACACGGCTGAGCCACGCCCCTCGCCGAAGAGAGCCCGTCCCACGTCCAGCACCAAAGGCCCTGTGGAAACGGCTCTATTCCGCCCAAGGAGCAGAAGGATGAACTTTCGAACCTCCACACAGGAGGCCATCTCTTCACTCCTTGCCGCGGTGGACGGTGTCGTGCGCGTTCGCGTAAACTTTCGCCGGAACGTTGTGGCCGCTGATGTCCCCATCGGGAGCCCGCTCGAGCCCCTCCTCGCGATCACAGACATCTGTGGTATTAGTGTCCCCGCCAGGAGGGCCTCTAATAACAACACCTGTAGCGGCATCATTTTCGGCGTCGACACAGCTCTCGGGGAGGACGATATACGCAAAAACATTGCGTCCGATCTCCCTATAACAGCGTGTTCGCGCTCAGGGAAGAACCTCATCGTTCGCTTTGAGGGCACCAAACCGCCCGCGGAGGTCTCCCTGTACAAACAGCGCCGAACCGTCAAAGCACGACGCCCGCGACCTGTTCAGTGCGATTCCTGCGGTCGGTACGGACACGTCCAGACCACCTGCACGTTCGACCGGCGCTGTCTTCGCTGTGGGGCAGACCACGAACAGTCGGAATGCACAGCACCGGTGGCCAAATGCCTCTTTTGTGGTGGCAAGCACATTGCACGGAACCGCGCTGCCCACGCTGGCAAAAGGAGCGGCAGCTCGCAGAGGCTCGCGCTCAGGCCAGGAGAGATACCGCTAGCCAGGCGGCGCAGACACACGGCGCCGCGAAGAGCTCCTCCGAACAGGCCCGTGTTTTCCAGCCAACTAGGCAGGGGCTGCTGTACTCCTCCATCGCTGGAGGCAGCTCAAACAACGAGCTACCAGCATCCACTCCCGCTGACCCCTCTGCGAGCGCTCGGCGCGATTCGGCGATCGCCGTGCTCGCAGCAGCAGTCAGAACAGCGCTGGAGTTTCTCCCGCCGAACTCTCCTGCCCACTCGCTGTGCGTCGCGGCTCTCGCCACACAACAAGCCCTAAACCAACATGGCTAGGGGCCCCAGCAATCGTTCCAGGCCGCGCATCCTGCAATGGAATTGTCGCTCGCTGCGCCGCCGACACGGCGAACTTGCGGAGCACAAAGCTCTGCATGAATTCGACATTCTCGCCCTGCAGGAGACGCACGCGCGCGCCGAGGACCTGACGCTTCACAACTTCATCGGCTACAGCGGACCGACGACGTGCGCGCTGAGCAACTGCTCTGATGCGCCCTGCACCGACCCCGGTCATCCCCCTGGCTCGCCCCGAACTGCCCTGTATGTGCGCGCCGCCCTCGCGCACACCTGCATTCCCTGTGAACGTTTCTGTGATGACGCAGTGGAGTGCCTCGCAGTGACAGTGCGTGTGGGTAGGTGTGGACACTTCGGTTGCGTGTGTCTACGTTCGCCCGAACCTCCGTTGTGATTACGCGTTTGTCCCCCGCCTCGCCGCGGCGCTGACAGTTGACTGCATCGTGTGTGGGGACTTCAACGCTCATCACAACAGCTGGGGTTGCGGACTGACTGACCTTCGCGGCCGGTGCCTGTCGGACGCGATCACCACCACAGGTCCTCTCCATTCTGAACACTGGTGAGCCAACGTTTGTGCGCCGCAACACACGCCCCTCCACGATCGATCTGGCACTGGTGTCTCAGTCCTGTTCGTACATCTGGACACGAGCCCCAGACACTGCCGGATCGAACCATTACCCCATCGCCCTCTCGCCCAGCCACCCGAGTCGCGGGGCGAAGCGCGTGTACAGTGTCGTGAGGTGGCGTGTTTTTTCGCGAACTTTGCGCGAAACCAAGCGCTCGCCAGTGACTTTTTCACTCACATAGCGGAGTGCGCGCGTTCAGCCACAACGCGCTGTGTTGTGCCTGCCGGCTCCCCCTGCCCTGACGTGAAGCTGCTGATTTGCGCGCCGCTCGCCGACGTGCACAAGCGCATTGCGACCCGCACGGACCGTGTCGAACATTGGACGGTGCACAATCGCATAGATGCGGTCTGCAGACGACAGGCACGGCGACTCAGGCGCAACAGCTGGTCCGGCGTCTGCTCGTCTCTCAGCGATCCACGTCGCCGTAATCGCGCCTGGCCCATCATGAGAGGACTTCTCAACCCAAGGGCCCCTCGCCACCCTGTGCTCGCGATTGCGGTGGCTCGCGGCATCACGGAGCTGGAACTTTCAGAGATATTAGCATACGCTTTTACCCCAGCCCTCCCTGCGCCTCCAAGCGTGAGTGCCGGCACTCTCGGAGGCCACCGTCCGACCTTATCGCCCTCTGCGCCGACAGACGCGGCCGTCTCGCAGCAACTCGCTTGCCTGTGCGACGCCGAGTTCACTGAGCACGAACTCGCTCGTGTGCTCAACCGCAGACGTCACCGCAGCGCGCCGGGGCCGGACGGCATAACACACAGCATGCTGCGGAACCTCAACGACGACCAGCGCCAACTCTTGCTCGTCGCCTTCAACGAGGTCTTCAACAGCGGCTCCCTCCCGGATACCTGGCGTACAGCGTTGGTCGTGCCAGTTTTGAAGCACGGGAAGCCACCGCGCAGCCTCGCCTCATACCGGCCGATATCCCTGACATCGGTGCCGGGGAAAACCATGGAGGCAATGGCGCTTCATCGCCTCCAATGGATAGCCACTGCGAGCGGCACCTTCCCTCCGCAACAGTGCGGCTTTCGCGCCCTTCGCGCCACGGCTGACGCGATTGCCGCGGTTGTTGGCACCCTGGAACAAGCGCTACACGACCGGGAGACAGCCCTGCTACTTCTGCTCGACGTGCAGTCAGCTTTTGACTGTCTCCCCCACACGACGATCATCCAGGCGGTCTGTGCGCTTGGTGTGCAGGGCAAACTCCTGCGCTACATTGAAGCCTTCCTCGCGGACCGCTCACTGACTGTCCGTGTGGGGAAGGCGAACAGTACGCGCCGCCCTGTCACCACCGGAGTGCCACAAGGAAGCGTGCTGAGCCCGTTTCTTTTTAACTTGGCTCTAGCACCGCTCACCGAGTGCCTTCCCAAACAAGACGCTTTCACTGTGCACGCGGTCACCTACGCGGACGACATCGCCCTGTATGTGCGCGGCCCCACCCGATGCCTCGCCAGGGTGCGTAAGTGCCTCCAGAACGCCCTAGAGGCCGTCGCCGGGTTCCTGGACAGCATAGGACTGCGCATCTCGGCCGCCAAAACAGAGGCACTCCTCGTCCACCCGCGTGCCAGTGAACGGCGTACAACCCGCCCCATCACACTCCACGGTGTTCCGCTGCCCTGGAAAACCCACGTCCGCTATCTTGGTATCACCATAGACCATAGACTAAAGTGGAACTTGGAGGTGAGCCGTGTGAGACGTGAAGCACGCCGTGTCGAGGGTGCGGTCCGACGGATTCTCGCGCGAGGAGCCGGATGCCCGGCCTCCTTCGCGATGAACATCTACGAGGCCATGGCAATGTCCAAAGTGCATTACGCGCTTCCTCTGTGCAGCCTTCGCCCCATACAGTGGAGTGCCATCGACGCTGACCATCGCCGAGTTCTCCGCATGTGTCACGGACTCCCGCGCGGTTCGAGAGTGGCTGCCACGCTCGCGGAGACAGGCGCCTGGCCGGCGTCACTCACAGGCGAACTGCGCGCGCTCTACCACCTCGAGCGCCTCCAACGTGCACCGGATGGGGCCGCCATCCTGTCCCAGTTGCGGGCACTGCCCAACTCGCGTGTCGGAACACTATTCGACACGTTTGACTCTGTCGTCGTGGACTCCGCACCCGAGATTCCCCCGTGGCCCCCCCCTCACCAAAGAGTGCCGCTCCCCATCGGCTTCGAGCTCCCAGGCGTGCGCTCGAAGCGCAACACACCGGCCTGCGCTATCGCGCAGGAAGCCGCAGCCAGAATGCACCAGGACCTTGATGGAAGGACACAGTTTTTCACTGATGCCTCCGTGCTTCGGGACCACTCTGCGGCCGCTGCCTGCGCGGCACCACAGCTGGCATTGAAGCGCCAATGCCGGCTCGCCTACCGCGCCTCCTCCACCACGGCTGAGCTGGTAGGAATACACCTTGCTGCCGACCTCATCCGTGAAACGCCGCAAGTCACACGCGCGACAATCTACACCGACTCGAGGTCTGCCCTCCGCCAGCTCGCCAAAGAGGAACGCCCCCCCCCCCCACTCGCACAACGTGTGGCGTGGTCACTCCACAGTCTGCGCGAACACGGATGCGACGTGGCTCTCCAGTGGATACCGTCGCACGTTGGCATCGCAGGGAACGAGGCTGCCGATGACCTGGCAAAGACAGCACACGACCCAGCTGTTCCACTGACAACGTGCGCGGACTCCGTGGACTCAGCGCGCCGAAACCTTTGGCGAGAGCTCATGCGAAACCACCCCGACGAGCGCATGGCCGCCGGCTCCCCACCACGCATTCTATCGGAAACCGTGCTGACCAGGAAAGAGCGGTCCCTCCTCCTCGCACTGCGGACAGGTTCCGTCTGGCCTGCTGAGCGCCGGCACCGACTCCGCGGTGCGCCCTCGCCCCTCTGCAGTGGCTGCGGAGAGAGGGAAACCGTGGCGCATCTCTTCCTTTCCTGCTCCGCCCTCTCCACCCACCGCGAAGCGCTCGCTCGTGCCTTCAAGCAGCTGGGTCTTCCGTCTGCCACGGTAGATGACATCCTGCACCCGGTAGGATCAGCCCATCGCGTGCGCCCTGCCCTGCGCGCGGTCCTCAACTACATCGAAGCCGCGCAACTGGCCGACCGTATTCTCTGAACCACGCCGTCCAAGCCCCCAACAAACGGAACTTCCGTGTTTTTTTTCTCTCTTTTTTTCCGTCATGTGTTTATCGCGTGTTCCTTTTTTTCCCCTCTCCCCCCAGTGATGTGTTTAACTCCCCCAGGCCTCCTCCTCCACTCTAACTCTAACGTCTCCTATACTTTTCTTCCCTTTCCCCCCAGGTGTCGCGGTTGTGGTGTCCTCGCTAGTGTGCCTCGATGTGTGCGCATCAAGGCACCCTAGTCCTCGCCTGAGAGACAGTTACTGCGTCACTTACCCCCACTATTCACCTAATTTTCCCAAATAAAGAATCTCTTTCTTGTTCGCCAGTGGTCATCACGTTATGTAGGGCAACACGATGCCATCTATCTATCTATCTATCTATCTATCTATCTATCTATCTATCTATCTATCTATCTATCTATCTATCTATCTATCTATCTATCTATCTATCTATCTATCTATCTATCTGTGAGCTCTAATCTCTGAAGCGCTCAACGATACGACGACAATCACCAAAGAGGAAGTACGCAATTATTATAATCAATGAAAAAACTTATACAAACGAAAAACTTGCACGTGATTACGTCACTGAGGTTCGGCGATAAAGAATTGACTATACATGGATAAGGCATTGCGTAAGCGCGCGCACAAGAACAACACTTTGAATTTGCACCAATCGAACCGTCACACACAAAAGACGGTGCTTCCGATGCATCAACCAAAGACAGTGCATTCGTCATGACATTGCGAACACTTGAGGCACCAGATCGTCGCTTGTGCTGTGGTTGGTGCGCTGCAGTCACGTGACAGATGACGTCCGCCGTTGAGACCGCCCCGTCCGCTCCTGTCGAGACCACGGTCGACACGTATAATAGCACGCGGGTGCGAATGCCGTTGACGAAAGCGTAGTGCATGTATATACAAGTGCTCGTATTCAAACTGAAAGAAACATTTCTTGAGAGCCGGGAGAATAAGGTTCGCCTCTATTGAAACAAAGGTGGCTATCAAAGAAACATGTCTGGTGTGGTATATTTCTAAGCACTAAAAGGTTTTGCTATGAGCGTGCTTCAACTGTCAACCAGAAAAGGATTGTCGCGGCGTAAACATCGCGTTGAAAATTTTCAAATTCATTGGGAAAAAGCTATGATTGAATGTGGTGTGAAAGCATCGTGGTAGTCTAATATAGACCAAGAAAGTGCTAACACGTGACAGATCATCAAGTGCTAAACCTTCTCACAGATTCAGTGTTCAGTGCGCGCTAAACGATTCTTTTTTGTAGGCGATACTTGCACAGCCTTCGACATGGATCACAAGGTTGTGACGCATCGAGGCTTATAAATTGTGCAATCACTGGCAAATGCATAACAGTACTCAAGCACCTTGGATAACTGTAGTCGTTAATAACTGTTACTGTAGAAGTGTTTTTCGACCTCGCGTAGAATCTACACTGCTGGCTTATTGCTCGCAATAGTGCAGCGATAAGGTTAAGAAACAAATTTCTCGTACGTGTTTGTGACGTAAAAGAATCGGCGTCACTGCGTACAGAAACGTTGGCAAGTGCACGAGCTTCCTGGGCTAACAAATCCTCGGTCCCTTGAAAGAACGACTCGTGATGAAATGCACTTTCACTAACAAATGCATAGCACGCTTTAATTACGCGGTAAATCAGGGTAAACTTGCACGAAAACGTTAAATAGAAGGCAAGGTGAGAAAAAGTTTCTTGCACGATCATCTTGAGAGGTCGCTACCTGGAATCGGTGACTAATCACTACGACACACGGTAACAGGTTAATAGAAACGTTGAACAATACAGCTGCTCCACCGTACGAAACAAGGTAGTCACAGTGAGTCACAGGTAGTCACAGCATGATCATGATGCAAGGTCCTCGAATCGGTGGCTAATCTCTACGACACGCGATAACGGGTTACAAGAAGCTTTGAACAGTGTAAGGTAATCCACCGTACGAATTGAGGTAGTCACAGCGAGTCACATTCACAGTAGTAATCATTGCGACATTAACTGCGCCTTATGGGCGGCTGCTACGGAGGCGGCCGTGTCAGTGTCTTGCAGCTTGGCGATGAGGTCCTGGACGACGATCTGTTCTCGCTTCATGCGCTGCGCCACCGACTTAGGCATGGCTGGGATCATGCCGGCAACGACGCCAGTGATGAAGAAGACCACGTGCTGCGGGAAAAACATAGAGGAGCGGCGCGTTGAGGAACGTAGAGGCAGCATATATTCCGCGAAGTGTTTCCAGTGTCGGGACACCTTACGTACGCCTTACGTACACCTTATGACTGGCATCACTGGAGACAGGTGCCTCTCACAGTGACCACTAGCTACCCATAACAAATAAAACTACATCTAGACAGTCTGTAGACACTTATATGGAATATTCTGTAGAACTTATTCTAGATAGAATTAGGCGATATTGGTCACAGAGAGATGCCTCTCCAAGCGAGCAACTAACATAACCAACCTAACACAACTAACATAACTGCGTTTTGTTATGACTACGCTTGGGCAGTCTATAGGCAGTTTTATATAATATTCTGCAGAATTTATTTCAAGGCAGATTATACTGCGAACAGTACGTCACGAACTTGTCAACTACTGTCGACAAATAGTCAACGTAGATTCTATCTACATTCACCCATCGACATTTAATAGGTGATAATTGACAAAAATGTAGAGACCGACGTCCTCAGCCTGCAAAATAACACATATGTCTACAGACGTTTTAAAAACGATAGTGAATACGAGTTCCTTGTACATTCTATACGCTAACTTATGAGGTCTAGCTACGCAGAATTTTGGGAATTTGTTTCTAGAAATCTATAGAGTTTGTTCATATACAGCCAAATAACCTCGCAGACAATGTTAATGGACGTTCTATACATTGTCTTAGGATTTGTTTTATAAGGACTGTCCTTCGACAACGACCCATAGTCTGCTAGATTCATCATTCCTATTCATACGTGAGAGGAGCTCTCTGGCATGTATACAGTTCGGCACGCATAGAGAGTTTTCATAGCTCTCCTAATTCGCAAAGTCACCCTTAATAACGAGTCTCAGTTTAGCCTTTCCGTGTAACCGTAGCTGTCTCCGTTATTGCTCGTATTACTTTAGGCCACCAAAATATTTCGTCCTCGAAATGGGGGTCACGGGCATTGTGGACTCGCGCGCACATCTCACCTCGAATATGACGACGAAGCATAGCTGGGCGGTGGTGATGACCCAAAAGGTTTCGGACAACTGGTACTCATTCTCCGTACCCGGAGGCTCGCGGAATCCCACGTACCTGCAAGATAAAACAAGATTTTGCACCGACGCCCAAAGCATATGAAAGCAGTTTGAGAGCGATACCCTGCGAGCCTCCGAAAACCTTCCAATGCACGCATTGTTATTTCTTTTCCTTGATTCCATATTGGTGGCACGAGCACCGAGGGACACTCTCGTTTCTCTTTCAAGCACTTCCGGTTGAGCGTTTACTTCCTGTTCTCCGAATATACAGAAAAAGTCTTGCAAACAATAAACCTGTTATGCAATCGATGGTTCTGGTTGTAGGTTAAAAGCTATATTGGATACACGTGATATCGGAGCATAATTTAGGATAAGGGCCAACGAACTGCCAGGATAATTAACATTAATTAAATGAGTACTTGAAAGAACGGATGGTTTTCTTGTGATCTGCTGGGATCGTTGCGCCACCTGGTGGAGCAGATCTCAACCTCGCGCTCCTTTCTACATGGCCTCTGCGATCCGCCTGGGCAGCGCGACGAAACACTCGGTTAACCCAAGGAACACACCAGGGCACACGAATGCCGACGTGCTAGTGCCACTACCAGAGACCTAAGCCTAAGATCAGGGATCGCTTATATAGAAACAGCGTATTCTGTTCGGATTAAAGTTTGATGCCAAAGTGCCTCGTAATCTCATACCAGCGTTCAATAGTCTACATAGAGAGCACGTACGATAAGAAAAATAAATTTTTATCAAAGGCCAGAACGTGGTACCTGCACTCCCGCACAATGGCCCCGTGGAGCGTGCCGTTGTTGGGCCGGTGCGCGTCGTCGTAGTCGCTGGTGTCGAACGTGGCCATCGTGAAGTTGACGTATCCGCTTAGGCTGAGTCCCTTGCTGTGGCGCACCTGATACACCAGCCGCGGGATGAACTCGCTCGTGAAGGCGATCAGGAACGCCTGCGGAGTGTAGGTATGAATTACCCAAGGCCTATGACACTTAATTGGTGTATTCATGCGATAGGCAGTGGCCAAGTACTGCACCAGGGTGGCCAATCCTTCTCTGGTGAGGGAGCGCATTACCGGCTGTGGTTACCGGCATGTGGCCGCACGCCAGACCTCTTGATGCAACTCCACCAACACAATGCAGAAAACTAAAGCGATGTTCAACAGTCTCGGAAGAGAACAACGCTTTGCGATGGGTAGCGAGGCACTGGAAGTGGTAAAGGAATACGTCTACTTAGGAAAAGTAGTGACCGCGCAGCCGAAGCATGAGACTGAAGTAACTAGAAGAATAAGAATGGGTGAGGGGGGGGGGGCGAATCTGGCAGGCGTTCTCAAATCATGAATACCACTGTCCCTCAAGAGGAGCACGTTTTAACAAGACTGTTTGTTGGCCTATAGTTGGTATTTACTCAAGGTCATAATTTAGCCGCGAATTAGAACACACACACCAAAAAGAGGAACACGATGAATGAACACGATGAACACGAGCCGCTCGTCCTGTCATCGTGTTCCTCCCTTTGCTGTGCGTGTTCTAATTAGCGGCTAAATTATGTCCTCAAGAGCAACGCATATAACAGCTGCATCTTACCGGTACTTACGTACGGAGCAGAAACGAGGAAGCTTACAAAGAGGGTTCAACTTATATTGAGGACGACGCAGCTAGCGATGAAAAGGAAAATGATAGGTGTAACCTTAAGGGACACGAAGAGAGCAGAGCGGCTCAGCATGACTGGTGTTCAGGACATCATAGTCGAAATCAAGAAGAGGGAATGGCCAGGGCATGATAGCGCGAATGCAAGATAACCACTGGTCATTAGGAGTAACAGACTGGATTCCAAGTGAAAAGATGAGGTTAACAAGGTAGCGGGGAGAACGTGGTCGCAGCAAGGACAGGACCAGATTAATTGACGGAATGGGGGAGAGGTCTTTGCCTTGCAGTGGGTGTAGTCAGGCCGATGATGATGATGAGACAGCTGGCGTCAGCAATTGCTCTCACATTTGCGAGTGGTCTCTATAACGGTAGTAACTCAGCGCTAGTACACCAAAAGTTCCATATTTCCTTTTTGAGAGAGTCTCATTATTTCATGCCTCAGGCTCTTGTGGATGCCTGATGCCTGTATAATCCAGCTTCCTGAGGGCATTACAAAACGTATTGGCCACCGCTGGCATGATACGTTCCTGGTGCATGTGTTTCCGACGATAATTCATTCTGCATTTTTCTTGTGGCATGCGCGTTAGCTTAGAATTTGATGTGGTTCATTGCAGTCCTAACGCCACTTATATTCATCTACACAGTGAATCTTTCACCGGTTTAAATGCCCGCATAGCGGCATGCTAATGTATTCCCGCACCACTGAAGATTTAGAATTGCAAGTGAATCCTGTTTACTTACATAATAAATATCCTAAGTTACGTTGCCATTCTAGTCCCTGATGTAAATGTGATGCTAAACTATATTAATAAATGCATTTGTAATGCCTTTCTGATGACACATGAAGAATGCTTGAAGTTGCCATCAGAAACTCGGAGTTCATAAGGTGTTCTTCCCGGATGCCGGTGTGTCTCTTCAATCTTGACCGATTCGCCTACGCTATAAACGTATGAGGTGTTCAAAAATCATGGCCTCTTAGATGTTTTAGCAAAATACGAAGATGTGAACGGATTTTTTTTGCGACGAGGCTTTTTCTCGCATGTTGAGGCAATGCAGCTCAATGAATTAAATTTTATAATCCTTAGCAAAGCTTCAATTTGGGCTAGTTGGTACGGCATAGCAATGTAGATGCGCTGAGTGAAGCACAAACGAGAAACGTAACAAGGGACAGGACTTGTGGTGCGCAAACTTTCAACTGTTTATTTTCGCAAAAGCACGTCAAAGATATACAGAAAAAACACTGAAGATAACAAGGACTATGGTACAACGTGTTGTTCATGGAAGCAGGTCATTTCGGTGCTATCATGCTCCGCGTGTGTATTCCTAACTAATCTGGCGGTTGTCAATAAAGTTAAATGCTGCCTCACTGAGGGCAAGAGATGCAGAGCTCACGTGATTGTGTGATTTAAACATGAAAAATGCCTCCATGATTTCGCGTGTTCTTTTAGACCTGCAATGCGCCAACGTCTGCGTTTGGTTAAAAATGTTCATGTTAAAATCACACAATCACGTGAGCTCTGCATCTATTGCCCTCAGTGAGGCAGCATTTAACTTTATTGACAACCGCCAGATTAGTTAGGAATATACACGCGGAGCATGATAGCACCAAAATGACCTGCTTCCATGAACAACACGTTGTAACATAGTCCTTGTTATCTTCAGTGTTTTTTGTGTATATCTTTGACGTGCTTTTGCGAAAATAAACAGTTGAAAGTTTGCGCACCACTAGTTCTGTCCCTTGTTACGTTTCTCGTTTGTGCTTCACTCAGCGCATCTACATTACTATTTATAATCATATCGCATAAAAAGATCGCTTAGGTGCATCATGGCTATTCGTTCTTCTCAAAAACTCACATTGCAAATCACAGCGCAGCGGGCAAGGAGCCTCAGGATGGCTTGCCATGCGCCTGCGGGAAACGAATAGAAACGAAACTGGTAAGAATACTATAAGCTAATAATACTACACACACATAAAATCAATACGAGCAATCAAGTTCGAAAATATAAAATAAAAAATCTAGACGAACTACTATAAAGACAAAATTTACTATGAAAAAAGTATAACAGAATAAGCTATCGAGGCTGAGAATTCACATCTTGATTGAGTAGGGAAGTCAACGAACGAACTTGTGCATGTAATACAGCGCATTAAAAAAGACAATATAAGCACGTATACCATCTCAGACACATGTACGAAGTCACTCAGACCCCAAGATGAAGCTTTAATTTGTGAATTCGTCATGGCTTGTTACACAGCCAATATCTTTTTGCAGTTGTTTACAATGGTTAACAGCCAGTACTAAGGTGAATATCAAAAGAAGTGAGTGCTAAATTCGCGGTCTATACGAGCAAATATTCGATGCGCAGGTTTGATAAGTGCAGATACTTTGGAGCCGTTATGACAGAGAAACAACATGGAGGAAGGAAAGAAAAACTAGGAAGGAGCTTCACATGATTTCGCTGGCCTTTGTAAGCCAAGCTCCTATGACACCGTCCCTCTTACTTTCCGGGGCTCAACTCGTGATGCCTCTTGGGTAGGATTAAGCTGCAGCTGCGCCCACGGCTGAGGCAACCAAAGCGAGCCGACCTACAGTAACGCGGGCCTGTCACGTGACTAGGGCCTATTTCTCCCTTAAAAGGGCCATGACGCCCAATTTTGGATCATAATCTGCGTTATGTGGGTTAATCGTTGTGCGTTCACAAACAAGCTGGCCAAATTTTTAGCGAATTTGGTGGAGCAGTTCATTTATATTTGAATGTTTTTATAAGCGTGCGAGTGGCGTGAGAGTCGGCCAACAGTGGCGCAATCACGAGCCGTGACGTAACAAGCTGCTTGCTGTGCGAGTGTCTGCATTCCGGCGAACGATTTTTCTCCGTGATCAGGTTCGCGTGTAATCGAGCGATTTCAGCTTCCTTCAGCTCGACATTAAAATTGAACAACTTGCAACGGCTAAAACGTTGGTAGAAGACGACAGCTATGCTCCATGCAGCACGCGACGTCACACACACCATGGCAAAATGGCGGTTTCCGGCGGTGGGCAGGGCTTATAGCTATGGCTTATTTAGCACTGAAATATTGTTTTACAGTCCATTTTGCTCTCTCTCTCTCTCTCTCTCTCTCTCTCTCTCTATATATATATATATATATATATATATATATATATATATATATATATATATATAATTGTTGGGTGACCGTATCATGGCCCCTTTAAATTTATGACTATGATTCAAGATTGTCACGTGACGCTCCCTCTTAGTTTTTTTTTACTTCCCTTCATGGATAACAAAATCACGAGGAAACACGTGGAAGGTGTTTAGCCGTACAGGTGAACCTCGTTGTAGCGAACACTGATATAGCGAATGATTGATTATAGCGAATTAAATACAAACTTTGGTTGATCACCCTTCGTTTCAGTGACATTCCTTTCATAAAGAAGCCGAAAACGCGATAGCTGCCTTGACATCGGCTACTAGAAGAAATATTTGGTCCGTGCGAGACTCGAAACTCGAAAGGTAGAACAAAAAATTAAATATTCAAAGACAATTCACAACCGCATTTTGAACAACGTGGTTGTGAATTGCTGTGAAAAGCTAGCAGAGGAAGATCATATGCTTCTTCAAGTAAATGTGAACTCAGGCCTGTTTTCTCAAACTCAGTTTTGTTGTAATTTCACCTTCTCATGTCTCGGTCTGCTTAGCTCGAAATGCCACAAGGAGGCAGGCAAGCATTACCTTGTTTATATCGAGTTCGAAGCCTAGAATAATGCGTTCTTGTATCTGGGATTCTCGCGCGAGCCAGATAGCCGATTTGTTACAGCCGATCTCTTTATATCTACTGTTACAACAATATGCCGGATATAACGAACTAACTGACGGTCCCGATGCGACTTCGTTATAGCAAGGTTCGATTGTACGGCGTTAAATGGACGTACACGTTCGTGTGGATGTAGGTTACGCAACGCAGAAGTAAAGAAAGGTAAACCCGCACCAATATTTGGCACCCTCTCTGCGACAGGACGACGCAACCGTTTGCTGTACCGGTAGGCGTCGAGCCTGATCTCGCATACGTTGTTGATGAGCGCGAACAGGGGTGCCAGAGGAAACGCGGCCACGAACAGGGTGACGAAGCCGAACTGGATCGCTGCGATGTCGACAGAGAGATAGTCGTTGTCAATGGCACCACCAACGAATGACAGTCTCGTTTCTTTTCTGAGTACTTCCGGTCGAGAACTTACTCCCGGTTTTCCGAACATTCAGAAAAGGTATTGTAAAAAATAAAACTGATAAGAAATCGATGGTTCTGCTTTAAGTTACGAGAAATATTCGATACATATAATATCGGAGCATAAGTTTACTGAAGTAATCTAAACCTATGCTCCAATATCATGCGTATCCAATGTAACTCTAACTTGAAAAAAATTCGGGACAAATTGTACTCGCACATTACCAACACTAGTTGATCGTTAAATGTTTGCTAATTTTGGCTAGCGTTGGGAAACGTAGGCTAATTAATGACAACTAGTCGCTCTCACAACAGGACCACTGTCTTCATGTAATCTCTGCGCAGCAATTGAGGTGTCTACCAATCTCTTATCAGCGAATCTTAGTTGCAGGTGACCACAAATATAAGTATTACATTTTAAATAAAATCATCTGAACTTGAGCCATCGAAAACGTTTCATTACAAAAAAAAATTGGAACATGTATTTATGGGCTGACTAATAATAACTGAAAACACGGTTTTCTTCGGCATCTTCTGCCGAAGAAAACCATCTTCTGCAGCCCTTTGCGATAGCTAGACTCGGCGCCCTTCTGCCGCTTTTCCAAGTTTCTTTCATGCTCCGCTCTTATCTTCGTCATGCCTTTGGCGGCTCTCGCTTTGTTGTACCGCGCCTCCCTCCCCCCTCCCCCCTTTTCCTTTTTTTTGCAGCTCCCCTTATCTCTGAGATGAGATGCCTGAGCGCCGTTGCAAACGTTCTTGAAATGTGGCAAGGGTTACACTCTTCTGCTTTCTAGTTTTTTTTTCTTTGTAGGCAGCAATCACAAACAACGACACGCGCCACCGCTGGACATCACGTCAACGCTAACCCCTTAAAACTAACACGCCAAGGATGACAAGGCGCCTTTGACAATGATAGGTCCTCCTATTGAAACATCAGCCAGACACTCTGGGGCACTTTCTCCTGTTCGTTCAATCTATCCCACTCCGTGTTTCCACCTGTCGGCTCCCATCTTGACTTTGGAGAACATTGAATAGCGCCAGTTGTAGCCGATCTGTAAATAATTGCAGAGGCAACATTGACATCGGTTGAGTAATGGCGGTGTTTTTGTGGTCGGCGCTCTTTCGACCCAGCTTTTCCTCTAGAGTCTGTGCTAACTTTACGTTTGCGCCCTGCCCATTAGGTGATCTGGGAGGCAGTCGCCCCCCCCCCCTCCTTTGCCTCCCTCGTGCGAGCGCCTATGCTTAAGTTAACCCGCAGAGTGGTCTAGTGGTTGTGGTGGACAATGCTCACTCATTTCGAGGTACTCGTCAAAGGGCGCGAGCTTGGGGCAGTCCTCGAGGTTGAAATCCTCCTCCCAGCGCGCGAGCTGGGATTTGGTCTCGACGATTTCCTTGCCCAGTCGCCTTCGACGCTGGCGCCACCACGCCTTGAAAATGCTGGAACACGCAAATATCACGACGTACTTGAAGAGCACTCTAATGATATTCATGCGATGACCTTTTATACACGTCCACCGTACGCTATCATTATGTCACGCCCATCTTAGCATGCAGCAAGTTAACACTAGATAGATAGATAGATAGATAGATAGATAGATAGATAGATAGATAGATAGATAGATAGATAGATAGATAGATAGATAGATAGATAGATAGATAGATAGATAGATAGATAGATAGATAGATAGATAGATAGATAGATAGATAGATAGATAGATAGATAGATAGATAGATAGATAGATAGATAGATAGATAGATAGATAGATAGATAGATAGATAGATAGATAGATAGATAGAAATGCTTCGCATTTAATAGGGTCTAGTGTTAAGATGGCGTTCAGCGTCGCTGCAGCTTGTGTAACATAGGTTGGCGAGGTTAGCGTCATAAAGAGATACTTAAGTGAAGCAAGAAACAGTTCACAGTGATAAGTAATTATTTGAGAGCTATAGTGTTAACTTTGCCGTCGTAGGACCGTTAAGATTAAGTTTAATGTTTCTTTGAATTTCGCGCTGGAACTTCAGCACCTGAATTTCAGACTGACTTTAGTATCAAGAAGGGAGCCGACAGATGGATCACGTTATAGGTTTCAAAACAGGAGAAAGTGCCTCAGAACAGGCTGGCCGACGTTTCGATAGGGTACCTATCTTTGTCAAAGGCGCCTTGTCATCTCTGGCGTGTTAGTTTAAAGGGGTCAGTGATGACGTCATGTCCAGCGGTGGCGCGTATGTTGCTGTTGGTAATTTCTGCCTGGAAAGAGAGAAACTCGAAAGCAGAGGAGTGTAGCCCTTGCCACATTTCAAGAAAGTTTGCAACCACGTTCGAGTCTGCCATGTCAGAGTTAAAGGGAGCTTAACTCTGAAATTAACCTTTAACTCTGACATGGCAGACCCGAACGTGGTTGCAAACTTTCTTGAAATGTGGCAAGGGCTACACTCCTCTGCTTTCGAGTTTCTCTCTTTCCAGGCAGAAATTACCAACAGCAACAGACGCGCCTCCCCTGGACATGACGTCATCACTAACCCCTTAACACTAACACGCCAGGGATGATAAGGCGCCTTTGACAAAGATAGGTTTTCTATCGAAACGTCGGCCAGCCTGTTCTGAGGCACTTTCTCCTGTTTTGAAACCTATAGACTGACTTTAAGGATTTCAAACTCTTTTTTCAGTATTTTGGCCACATTGACTCGTAGAATTTCCCGACATTTTCCCACTTAGAACTCAGTGTCATCCATGTTTACCGGTAAATTACGTAGGCTTTACTGAAGAAGTGTCTAATGTCTATGACGTCACGGCGAGTAGGTGCAGAAACCTCAAGGGGGTGTCGCCACCTGTATTTTTTATTTCTTGTGGGTTTTTTTATTGCGCGTTTAAGGCAAGAGTGCTGTTTTTGGCATTGTCAAAGAGCAATTTACTAACACAAGAGGTAAAATGTCTTTCATTTATTCAGCTGATCTTAAGAAACGTTGTGGAACCAAGAATGAGCTCTGGTCATTTATAAACGAATGTGACATTCTTTATTATTCATCGAACAATCTGTACAACAATCTATAGAATATATAGAACAATCTATAGAATGTGCGTGAATGATGTTTTCGAACGTCGTTTCTGTGTTTCACTGAAAACATGGCATTAAGCCTATACTATACTCACGGAACCACAACGTTGTGCGTTGTCCTGATGGCTTGCTGACCCAACATGACGGTGGCGAGCTGGACGAATACTTCGTATAGGCAGCCACCTTCGCACTGTTATGGAAGGACAGGTAGTGGTCATCAGCTGACAATCAAACGGCACAAAGATTCTCGACACTAATCGATGACGTATATATCCGAAAATAAGCTTTAAATCTAGCCTAACCGAATACAATCCAAACCCTATACTATCCTACGCTACAATATCCTGCCCTACCCATCCTGCTCTGTCCTGCCTAGCCCCGCCCTACCCAATCCTAGCATATCGTACAAAACCCTGCCCCATCCTGCCCAGCCATTTCCTTTCCTGCCCTATCTTACCTACCCTACCTTACCCTACTTTGTCCTGCCCATGCCTGCCCTACCCAACCCTACCAAACCATGCCCTATCTGGCCCTGCCGTACGTACACTACTCTGCCCTGGCCTACCTTGCCGGGTTGAATCCCGGCCGCGGCGGCTGCATTTGCGATGGAGGCGAAAATATTTGAGGCCCGTGAACTAGGATTTAGATGCACGGTAAAGAACCCCAGGCGGTCGAAATTTCCGGAGCCCTCCACTACGGCGTCCCTCAATCATATCGTGGTTTTGGGACGTTAAACCCCAGATAAAAAATCACTGCCCTATCAACCCTACCACAACATACCAAACCCTGCCCCTATCCTGACCTACCGTACACTACTCTGCCTTACCGAACCTTACCGTAGCATACCAAACCCTGCGCTATCCTTCCGTAACCTACCCTATCTACTCTGCCCTACCCATCCCTGCCCTACCCAGCCCTAGCATACCATCTCAAAGCCTGCCCTATCCTACCCTATAGTATACTACACTGCCCTGCTCTGCCTTCACTGCCATACCCAACCCTACCATACGATACCATACTCACCATACCAAACCAAACCCTTCCTAACCTAGTCCAATGAGTTTGGTTGGGATGGACTTGTTAGCGTACGGTTCAAGTTAAGGTGTTGAATAAAAAGTAAATAATTTCGCCTTGTGGAACGATCGACCAATGGCACATATTTGTAGACCTCGGTACATATGCGTGCTGACTTTTGTTTGGTGTTCATTCACGTGCATATGCACAGTGAACCGCACGCGAATGTAAAGCTACCAACGCTACAAAAGCCCTTTAGGTCAGGTTGGTATTAATTGTCCGGACCACTAATACCTGTCACGTTTGTTGTCTAGATAGAATTAATCCTCACACATCATAGCTTTTGGTTCGCTACAGGACGCACCGAGGCAACTGCGATGCTTAGCCACACGGAGAAGTACGAACCTTATCTAGAGTGTAGCCTTTCCAATGTGCCTCGCGTCCCGGATCGCCCGAAAACCTGAAACATGAAGAATATATAAATGCTCACAGATCTGAGCGTGACATTAGCAGTCGTGTGGTTAAATATGCCCGCTTGTTTGCGTACACATTATAAACAGCGGTTGCAGAGATAATTCTTAACCACAGCCAAGCACGGCAAGTGCTCATGCAGGCGAAGTTAGGGGGGGGGGGTAGCATCTGACGTAAAAGAAAAAAAAATTGGCTGAAGTTCTTCTAAACCCAGTTATCACGAGCGAACGGTGTGTTTGGCTTGGTTTTGCAAAGGCTACGAACACGGTAGTTTATTAAAGAGCCCCTAAGCCACCAAAACACCGGCTTTCTAAACACATCATCGGACAGATAAGGCTGATATTATGTGAGCATTTCTAAGCAAATAGAGGGCTCTCGCGTACGAGTGCGCTCTCTGCGCTTACGTATCACGTAGGAAGTCTCGTTCGTTACATCTCGCTTATATTAGGGTGTTCATATTGTCACGTGGTTGTGATGGTGAAGAAGACGGCACTCGGTCTACTAAAGACGAAACTCTTTATTCGGGCGAACTTGTGCCCAGGAAACGAAAAGTCAAAGTACAAGCAACACATGCTGCACACTGACAGCGGCGATCACAGCGTCGGCCGTCGGTAATCTGATCATCGGTGGGCCGCGTCGTATTTTATGCATCAGTCATCGAACCTCCTAGCGTTATCGCTGGTACTCGCGTAAGCTCTCGAATAAACGTGACTATTCGCAGACGGAGCTTAATGTGGGCGAGTTGGTGTAATATACTGGTGATATCATGGTCATCATGGTGACGTTGGTTAATTTTCCATGTATAAGTATTCATGTTTCTTTCAGTAAAATTCAGTTGATAGTTGGCGCCTGCCTGTTGTGTTTTCTTCTAGTTCTTGGTTTTTGCGCAGCGTTTTTATTGCGATAGTAAATATATGGACAGTCTCGGCTGATTTTTGCCGTCGCCGTCATTCACCGTATATATATATCTATATATATATATATATATATAAAAGCCACAAAGAAAAATGATTCAGAAAACTTTCCGACGCGCGGACTCGAACGTGCGACCTCTCGCTTGCAAGCGCGCGGCGTTAGACGTTAGACCACGAACGGCAACGTCTTTCAGCCTGCTAACGGCGAGCTATTTATATACACCATTTACTTCAGCATGCTTTCTTAGTGACCACATAGATGGCGTGACGTGCGCGCGTGGCGCGCTTTAAACATCGTCGCCCCGCTCCTGCGAACGCCGTTGCTGTTCGCCCTACAGGGCGTGGTCACCTTCGTGCGCTCATCTCGAGGAAAGAAGGGGCGGCCTCTGGGGTGGAGCGGGGGATACGAAGTTCACTGCGCTCGCTGTAGCGGCCACGTTTGCGAAAGGAGCGCGCTGTTCAAACAGAAATAAGTAACAACTGTGACAGTTAGCGCTCGTCTTGTGTGTACCTGTTCGTTTGTTTAGTGCGTCCTGCTTTATGTTTGAGCACTGCGCTTGAAGTGTCGAGCTGTGACGCATTAGTTCGCGCTCGTCCTGTGTGCGTTCTTTTCGTGCGTCCTTTGGGCTCGAGCGACGCGCTGGCAATTTCGAGCTGCTTTCCGTTTTTCGCGTTACATTCCAATTTATTGCTATCGCATTCATTGCTTCGCCGTTGCGGTGAAACTGTGACTTTTTTCATTCAGTTGACTTTTCGCGTCCTGCGCGTAATCTTAACAGAGTGTTCTCAGACAATCGCGAAGCTTCGCAAGCACAGCTGCGCGGTCTGCTCCGAGCGTTGTTAAAAGTCTTTGTGGACGAAACCGGAATACATCAAAATAAACCAATAAACACGCGTGGCAATATCTCTAATGTTGAAGATTACTTCCTAACCGGAGATGTTATCATATAGCCTTAGTGGTGTACATTGCCGAGTGTTTGTATATTACAATAAGACGCGTCGCCGTTCTCCTGACCTTCCTTTGAAGAAAGAGATGTAAATGAGGGACGAGTAGTTGTTGAGAAAGGTGAAGAGGAACATCTTGAATGCGAAGCTGTATTCGTAATCACGCTGCGTCCGTGGCCGTTCTGGAAAGCACGGAGAAAGAAGTCACGCGTTTAGAAGAGGGGACGTCGGTTAGCTTAAGCAGTTTCGACAAGTTGACATCAAGATTTTCATCGAGCAGTTACGTGAAGTAGTATATGAAAACTTAAAGACAAATCCACAGCACAGAACACTATATTACCGCTCTCGGTAACAATAGGATGGAATCCAAATAAGGCAGTAGTTAAGAGGAAGATGAAAGCTTGGACAGATGAAAATTTTTTTGAACACGAGGCGTCACTGCAGCCACCTTTCCGACAGGTGTTCTTGAACTGCCTTGAAGAAAACGTTGGTTCTAAGATATAAAAAAAAAACTTATTATCGCGGAAATACGTTAGTCGTGAACACTGGACGTTTGTCATTCGCGTTATCTTTTTGTAAATTTATGAATCCGAATCGTGCGATTGATTTTTTCTGTCGTTTTTACCCTGTCGTCAGCTTTTTTTTAAAATTTTCATGTCCTATATGTTTTAATTTTTTCACTGCGCATTTCTGCTATCAGTGCTCTATTTTTACAGCACATTTTCTGCCTCTCCTCTCTGCGATGCACCTTGATGGTCTTGCAAAGAAATGAATAATAAAAATAAACAAAAACGGCTAACTCGCTGCCAAGAAGAGGTCACTTCTTACATATGATATGTAAAAAGTGAAAAGTGTACTACACATATAATACGTATATAAACAATGAAAACTCTACTTGGTCCGCCTGGAATAATGCCCATCCCCCAAGAAAAAGGAGGCCGTGTGATGTTTAGGAGGGCCTCTCTTAGCCTAGTGCTGCACCTTGCATCGACACTGTTCACTACGGCGTCATACTAACGACGATGATGATACGTGGGTTTTAATGGCGCATTGGCCGAAGAGCGCCAAGCAGTTATTTAAAATATCCACAGTAGACTAAATCTTCCTATTAAGAACCGTGCGGCGCCACCCAGGACTTTAGTCGGGCACATACTTTAGAAGTCTGCAGCAGTTCCTCCTCAAAGGCGCCTACACACAAGTCAGCACCAATAGGTGCGCACTTCAGACTGACGTCATGAGCCTGAAGGCCGGTGACCCCGCCTTCGGAGAACGCTGTTTAGTGCATGAGCGGGACTATTTCTTAAGTCGCGGAGGCGATCGGCTGCCGCACTTCGGTCTTCTGGGCGGAGCCTGTCCGGACTTCTCAAGCTGTATCCGGCTATAAATAACTTACAGCAAGCCTTCAAGAGAATCATACCTATGCTCAGCGGATTGCATTGTGCGAGTCACTGATGTTTAGATTAATATGCCAGTGAGAGACTCACCCAGATCAGTCAAGCGAGTGGCGATCCATCCGTATAACTGGAAAGGAGGAGGCGATTCGTGGTGAGCTTATCTAAACTTTGTCTCTCCCTAAGCAACCGCGAACAGGTATGCAGTCATGCCGTGAAATCAGTTTTGAAGAGTTCTCTTGCTCACGCATGTACTGCGCTATACCGGACACAATAAATTACAGTGCTCAAGATGTTCAGCTGGCGAACTAGAGGTCGCGGTTTCGACTCCCGGTTGTGGGGATCTTGTTCCGATTGCAGAAGAACGAAAAGAAAGCTGGCGTTCTGAGGTTCGCGTGTGAATACAAGAACCCCGTGTGGTCCAATTACATTGGGAGCCATGAATTCCGTGCATGATAACCTATCTTTTTAACCAAGCTGGTAACAGTTCATTTGCCATTATTATATCAGTGTATGATCTTAGCAACCGTGTGTACCAGCCACTGAATTGAATGTTTGAATTCGTGAAACATCAAGGTAAAAGAAATTCTTGGAAACTGTTTTCTTTCTGTGTTTTCCGTTCTTCGTAAGTATTGGCAGTCGTAGTTTGTCATTATAAGCTTTGAGAGTAAATAGAAAAATATTCGAGGCAACCGTAACTGTTGACTTCATGAAACATCAAGGTAAAAGAAATTCTTGGAAACTGTGTTTTCTTTCTGTGTTTTCCGTTCTTCGTAAGTCTTGGCCGTAGTAGTTTCTCATTGTAAACCTTGAGAGTACATAGAAAAATACTGGAGCCGACCCTAACTGTTGACTTAGCTTTAGGCTGTCTGGTAGTTTGGCCAACTTTCGGCCAGCTGTAGTTTGTAAAGTAAGCTAATTACATTTTAGGGAGTTAAGAAAGTAGTTAGTAATGTAAGTCAATTACTTCTTTGGAGTAATCTTGTCATCTCGTCTCTAGGATTTGTTGTAACAAACTCGTACGCTGCCCACCTTGTTGAGCGACAAAATGACCATCAGGTTGATCATGGAAGCGCTGACCGTGGTTGCAACGTGCGCCGTGAGACGAGACCACTTGCTAGACAGGAAGGTCACCATGATGATACGGTAGCCGATGACGCCCATCACCGTACAAAGCACCACCACGAGCTGTAACAAAAAAACGCGTGGCACCGTCTCACGAACACAACTTACAGTCGAGCCCAATACGAGTTGCAACATGCTACCGTGGTCAAGGCGGCGCTAACACTGCACGGTGGCGCCGACAGAGAAAACAGTCAATGACATACAGGCACGTAGGCGAGGGGGGGGGGGGCAGGGCCCCCCTCCCCCCGAAATTTGTCCAGCCTTCTATATTCCCGGGCAATTTTTTCTTTTTGCCATGGAAAGACTTTCTTTCGAGTAATTAGGCCTTGCCTCCCCCCCCCCCCCCCCCCGTCCCCGAAAAAAAAAATCCTGGCTACGTGCCTGGTGACGTAAACACTGTTTCGACTACTGGTATTTGCAAAAACAGTTTCACGCTTCCCGGTGTTACAGTGTAGCCTTGAGGCCCATTCAATCATGGCTACCCTGTTGCGACTCATATTGAGTGCAACTGTAAGTGCCTGGGCAACAGTTCACCCTCTCTTCCTACCTCCCCCCCCCCCCCCCACCCGAGTAATTCAGGAGAAATCGCAACACTTAAAACACGCGTTAGCTGGAAAAGCTAACTTTCGTGGGCACGAAACATTCATATACGGACGGATTACCAGCGGAACTGTATTCGCGTTTTTGCTGTGGATGCTTGTATGCTCGTTTCCGCGGCGTGAGCGACTGCAAACGAGGTTCTTTCTTCGGTCTCGTGGTGTTTCGACGCGTTCTTTGCTTTTGCACGGTCGCGCTTTCGTGACTGTATTCGCGTTTCTGCTGTGAACGCCTCTCCGCTTTCTAAACTATTTTTTCTCCGACGCGAACGCACTGCGCCGTCTCGGTATCTCGCATTGCTGCTCTACACGTCATACTACAGCAGCGCCACCACACAACGCCGAGGCAAATGCCGACGCGTGAGTGCGCTCCGCCAGCTGCGCCGTCACCATTTCTTGACTTCATTTTTTCGTCTACATACGGACGCGAGACGGCCAAAACACACTTTACCCTGTCTTCCGCGCACGGTTCCCATGCTATGCCTCCAGATGTTCATCTCCCCGCCTCATATTCGCAGTCCTCGGCTGCACCTCCCATCTATTGCTACCCATTCTATTACTCCAACTGACCGCCGGTTAGCGGTATGTCCTAGGCTTTAATTGGCCTGCCCCAGCTCCATTTCCGCCTCTTAATATTATTTGACGGATTTTGCAAGCATGTTAATGAAGGTGTGCTTCATATTTTTCTTAATCTAGGGCATGTGTAACCATTCCGCAACTTTGGGCTAGTCTGTGTAAAAGATATACACATAAGCCCTGCTATTTACTCATGCTTAAGCCGCCCGCCCAGGACGCAAGTGCATAGGTTAATCAGCAAAGAAGCCTATGTTGTATATTTTGCGGGCTGCTCTTTATCATCAATCAATCTGTGTATTTCCGCATTACGTGTACACATTACAACGAAAATAGCTTACCAGAGAAAGCTGCTTTGTCGCACCTTGACCCTGAACCTGCCACCCGTTTAAACACGAATAGTTGCCAATTAACTACAGTCGTCGTTTACGGCCTAATAATAAATGCAAGCACTGCCCCCCAGTACTACGGCGCACCTGTCGTTCGTCTGCGCAAGAGAATCCTACTCGGTGGTTTCCGTTATAACATTTTGTACTTTTTCGCTGCTAATGTAAATACTAAGCATAATGTGAATTAAAAGTTCGTCGTCCCCTGCTGAAACGTTACGTTTGGACAAGCAGCGAAGTCAGAAGCCTTGCTGAAATTTGCCAGGAAGTTAGTTTTCGCCAGAAAGCTACCAACACAAACATTCACGTAGTCACCCGAAATGCGCGAGAGGTGGTTGACGTCACGTGAATGAGTAATTGCAATTGTATGTGGCATTTATGTAAATTCGCATTGGGTAGAACAGTGACGGCTGTGGGCCGTGCTTGCATTTATTCTTAGGTCGTAACCGACTATAGTATCAGCTTATATCGTTCGTTACTGTGTGGTATGTGACAATAATCAGAGAATAGAACAACGCACCAGAAAGAGGAGGATAACATTGGCGGCGGCGATCCGACCGATTCTCTCCCAGAAGGGCACGTGCGGCTCGTACCTCTGCAGGTTAGTACCAGTAAGCCGGTATAGTGGCGTTCCTCTTAAAAGGCTACAGTCACACAGTGTCACAACGCATAGTGTTGTGACACTATGTCGCATATGTCAGTATGTCACTATGAACATCACTTGGTGTAATTTGCTTACGAGGGTGACAGGGTTCAACTTGTAGACCTTGGCCTTGGCTTCGTATTCCGGGTTCACAACTTCCTATAAAGCGGTAAAAATAAAGTTCGTCAGAATACTACGCTCTCTCTCTGTAACACTCGAAGGTGAAAGCCTGCTGTACACTTGGTGATGCATTAGGCTACACAGTCGGGAACCGGACTTCTTACAAGACATAGCGAGCCGCAGTATGAGAGGCACCCATTAATTTACCTTGACGTTCTCAGACGATCACATTGCGCTCGAGGGCTGACGCGGAGGTCGCGGGATCGAATCGCGGGATCGAATTTTCGATGGAGGCGAAAATGCTTGACGCCCGCGTACCTAGACTTAGGTGCACGTTAAAGAACTCCAGGTGGTCGAAATTTCCGGAGCACTTCACCACGGCGTCCCTCAATCCCATTGTGGTTCTCGGACGTTAAGCCCCAACAATTATACATATTATATTATCAGAGGATCACACTGACCCCTTCCTCCGTCCCGAAGCGTTATGCACTTCAGTCGTGTTGCCCTGCGTTCGGGATCGGCCCACCTATGACCAAGCGACGATGTCGGCTGATGACGTCACATTATGGTGTCCTCACATGACGTCACAAATTTCCGATATCTGTGGCGTCATAATGATGGTACACGATGACGTCACAGCATGACGTCGTTAGTGACGTAGGTCACTTGGGCTTTTTTATCGCTTCATTCGCCTGTGGTGTTTCCCTCAAGGGTTTGAAAAGTCGACAAACCCAGCCTTGAAGGACGCATGCACAAGACGAGAGAATTTCATGAACACACACACAAATTTTCTGCTCTTGTGCACGCGTCCTTCAAGGCTGGGTTCGTCGACCTTTCAAACTATGTACCATCAGGCCTAGCACCGGACTTTTCCCTCAGGGAGCCGCGCAAGGAGGGAGAGATTTAAGGCTTTCGTCTTAAAACACGAGTGCGGGGAGGTTACCCATAACCAGTCTTACCGCACAGACACTTTTACGTCCTGTTATTACGCACATAGTTATGCAATCCAGTAGCCCCAGAGCAGTAACCCATATCGAATGTGGGTGGGTATTTGGTTGGTGGCCAATCCGGCTGTCACTGGTAGCATGCCTGTCAGTTGCCCGTTCTTACCGTGAGGGTGTCAACGTTGCTCAGATTCCACTCCCAGGCGAGGACGACCTGCTGACGCTTCCAGAACTCGATGAATATGGTGGCTGCAATGACAAGGACATTATCGAGATAGATTGGTCTAGGGAACATTGAGTGACACAACTTCTACATAACGATACCACACTGGAACGTGAACAAGAGTGCCAAAAAAGCGACGTAGAGTGCAGCGCAGACTCACCCCATAGCGACATAAATACCGAGAATCCCACTGTGCCCGAATTGTCGAATATTGAAACAATCTGCACGAAAAGAAGACGAGAGAAAATGGTGAAGTGATTTCGCAAGGTTCACTGTTCCTTCACACTACGTAGTCAGCTGAACAACGTTCTTTAAAACCGACTAAACTCGGGCTCTTTCACGTGGGCGTCTTCAAAGGGCGGTTATCTATGCGAACTGTTGCAGGCGTTACTTTGCAAGCCACCTATATATGTTGGTCCAGATTTTTTCATAATGGTCCGAAATGCAACGTACCTTTGTGATGGTGCACTTGTTCTTGAGCTGATCGTAGGGACACAGCTTCATGCAGCTCGGGCACAGCGTGAAGTTGCCGAAAGTGTTCGGGTCGCACGCCTCCTCCCTGCGAGATAGATAGATAGATAGATAGATAGATAGATAGATAGATAGATAGATAGATAGATAGATAGATAGATAGATAGATAGATAGATAGATAGATAGATAGATAGATAGATAGATAGATAGATAGATAGATAGACAGACAGACAGACAGACAGACAGACAGACAGACAGACAGACAGACAGACAGACAGACAGACAGACAGACAGACAGACAGACAGATAGATAGATAGATAGATAGATAGATAGATAGATAGATAGATAGATAGATAGATAGATAGATAGATAGATAGATAGATAGATAGATAGATAGATAGATAGATAGATAGATAGATAGATAGATAGATAGATAGATAGATAGATAGACGTACAAAATGTCAGCTAACGCCGTCATTTAAAAGGCCTTTCACACATATGGGTAATTTCTGAAGTGTATTTGGCGCCAGGGTTTCAACAACGCATCGATACCGATCGCCAGCTTACTCTGGACGCCGATTTTGAAATATAGTTCTTTCACAGTTATCTCTCAACACATGGTGACCGCGGTGTGTGCCTCGCGAAAAAAAGAATACTTTGGGACAGTGATGCTTTTGTTTGCTCAAGAACAAACTTATTAAAACATACATAGTATATATGGGACTAAGACAGCGATGTTCGGGCCGGGCCGCTAACGAGGGGTCCGCGGGTCACGTTATTGAGATCCCTACCCTACAATAACCGTGTGGATCGTGCTTAACAAAGTGTACTCGCTGATTGCATCGATCTAGCAGCGAGTGGTCGCACTCACGTGGGCTTATTGGTGAGCATGTACGCAAGTCCGTAGAGTGACGTGAAGATCCCGACGAAGGCAGGCAAGATGAGCATGGTGGTGTAGAAGCCGACCCAGGCGAAGTACAGGCCAACCTTCTCGCCGAAGTAACGCCTGCGCGGACACATTCGTCGTATGCAGTTCACGTGGCTTTTGTGAAACGAATCATAAGCTAGCGGTATCTCCGAAAGTCACTTTATAAGAGCTATAAAATCTAGAGGTCTAACGAGTACATTACTTTTAGCTGTGTTAATTTAGCTACATGCATTGTTCGGCCTCTACGGATTCCAGAGCTTTCTGACGGCGCTGTCGAAGAATGAACTGTTCAGACCATTTTCTCAATAGTTTACGAGGTTTTACGCGCCCGACGGATGGATGGATAACGGATGGACATATGGATGAGCACAAGGATGGACACGAGTATGAACACAAGGATGAACACAAGGATGAACACAAGGATGGACACATGGATGGACGCATGGATGGACACATCCGCTAACCCCAGTAATATGGTGTACCTCATAAACTTATGAAGTACACGATAGTGGGGGACAACGGGTTTACCGGAGTCCCCCGCTATGGTCCACCGGGTGGTCCGGGTTTGACCGCCTGGGGTTTTTTGACGTGCACCCAATCTAAGTACGGTGGTGTTCCTTGCATTTCGCCCCCAACGAAATGTGGCCACCGTGACCGAGAATCCAACCCGCTTCCTCGAGCTGCACTCGTGGATTAAAAATATGGCCTGACTAAAAGGTGGCTTCTATAAGTTAGCACTGCACTCTTAGTCGGCAACCTGAACCGCAGCATATACAGCAGGCGGAAAATGTTCACAACACATGCGCTGCCGTCAGCGTCTAATCGAGGTATTTATATCGGCTAGCTCGGCGAAAAGTTTTTCTTCTGAATTTTTTCTAAGCAACCCGGGTTCACTTTATTGACGTCACTTCCGTCACGGAAATGTCGCGAGTCAGTCCTTGTGGACCCCGGCATAAAGCACTTTAGCGTTAAAAGGAAACTGTGTTTCAACATACCGATCGGCATTGGGAAGCTACATAAAATTCGGCAGCATGGTACATCCTTAAAAATTGAAAGAAATAGTCTGCTGCACACTTAGTAATGCATTAAATTACACAACAGTCAGGAAACAGATTTCCTGCAAGACATAGGGAGCTGCAATGTGAGAGACGCTTATTAAATTACCTCGACGTTCTTAGTGATTGCATTGCTCTTCCTCGCCTGAAGCTTTTTGCACCTCACGTGGTGTTGCGCAACTTCGCGCAACGTCAAGAAGACGTTATAATGGCATCACAAGTTTATGCGATCTGAGACGTCATTATGACACTTGAAATGCAAGCGTGAACAGGGGGTTAAGAAGACATGGACAAGCGCATGTCCCGGTGTGCGCTCATCCTTGTGTGGTTACGCGCGAATATTTCAAGTACCGTAAATCACTAACTCGCGCACTCGGCAATTCTGTCACTATGACATCACGTCACGACGCCATCAGTGACGTAGATAACTGGGTTTTTGTACCACTTCATTCGCCTACCGTGTTTTGCTGCAAGGGGCTGCTCAGAAAGACAATCAAGGCTTTTGTCTTAAAAACAAGCAATCATTATGGCTGTTAGCTGTCTCCACTTCTTAGGAGAACGGGAGATTTCTCTATGCGTGCTTGATCAATCGCCCTCGAGTACAGCAAAGCCCACCTAATGAGAAACAGTGGCTGCTCCTTGTACCAGCAACGGGCTCGTCCCCACTCGGCGTACAGGACCTGCAATTGAAATAAGTACCATGCACGAAACGTGAGAACAGGGCAGTCACTTTCGATCATTAACTCTTAATACACGAATTCACATAGAGGCGTACTGAACTTGTCGAGTTCGCTAAATCATGCACGCGCAACGATTTCAGCGTTACAAATATATGAACGAATGACAGAAAGAACGAGATGGCGGGAGTTTAAGTGTGAACGATTCTGATAAGCGTGAGTGAATGTGAATATGAAGAGACATGAATGTGAACCAAGTGAGTATCGGTGAGTGTCAGCGAACGTATGAACATTCTCCTAGCAAGTGAGCAAGAGTCACTCACTCACTCACTCACTCACTCACTCACTCACTCACTCACTCACTCACTCACTCACTCACTCACTCACTCACTCACTCACTCACTCACTCACTCACTCACTCACTCACTCACTCACTCACTCACTCACTCACTCACTCACTCACTCACTCACTCACTCACTCACTCACTCACTCACTCACTCACTGATTAGTAGGTGTGTGCGAACTCATGGTCACTACACTCATTTTACAGGGTGAACATGTGGTTTGGATTTTCACAGCGGAAGTGAAGACTTGAGTCTGGCTCTCACGCACTGTCAGGACAATGTGCATTGAGCCATAGAGTTTGATACTAGTACATTACAGGAAAATCTCGCGTTAGTGTCTTTGGGAGCTGCAACGCATGGCGCTTCAGCCAGCATGGGAATGATGGGTAATGCATGGATTTGACTGAGTTTCCTTCTTTCGGCTCCGGGTGGCCTGCAGTCGCCTTGTCGCAAGACGAAGTTCAGCTAGAGTTCAGCCGTCTCATTTGACCACCTTGACTCTCCTAGGCTGACCAATTCAAATCGACTCAAGAGGTTCACAACGAGGCATTGTTTTATGAGAAACAAAGGCCAAAACACGACAACAAACAACACCACAAGCGCGTTCGAGGCCGCAAGCACGAATACTAGGCAAATACATGTACTACCCATCACTTCTATGGTGACTGAACGATCGCCGGGCCACAGTTCCCTCTAGTAAATATTGCAGCAAAATTTATGCATTGGAACTGCTTACGCAGGTACTATGCATCTAGCCACGGAACTTCACTGAGGGGAAACGCAAAACTTACCCTGCGCTCCGAGTAGGTCTCCTTGGCCCTGTTGAAACGTCCTTTGCCGAAAGGGCCCTGGAGAGAAACCGGCCGCTCAATAACAATAGATATGTAAAATACACTATACAAAAAAAGAAAGCTTAGATCTGAACCAGGGGCGTAGCCAGATATATTTTTTTTTTTGGGGGGGGGGGGTTCCAACCATACTCTATGTATGTTCGTGCGTGCGGTTGTATGCGAGCGTGTATATATAGGTAAGCAAAACTTAAAAATTTCGGAGGGGGGGGGGTTGAACCCTCCCTTTCTACGCCCCTGATCAGAACTTCGCATGACGAACTTCCCGAGTACGCGATAGCTTACGTAGATTGTGGTAATTGTAGTGACACGGCAGCTAGGCGGCATGTCACGGGCGAGCCTGTGCCCTTTCGTTTATGAAGGGTGGCTTAACATCAGGGGCGTAGGTATCTGTGCGTGTATATATAGGCAAGCAAAATCGAAAAATTTCGGGGGGGGGGGGGGTTGAACCCCCCAACCCCTCCCTGGCTACGCCTCTGCTTTACATTTAAAAGCATATCTTTTAAAAACTTATAAAAGCTGGCGTTTAGAAAAATATCGTAATTAACTTTCAGTGTGCACTCACCCCTACCAGTACATTTTATAGGCTCTTGAGGGCTTTGCCGTTTGTTTGACGCAAGAAAAAACAAGGAAATAAAACGACAACGGAAATTTTTTGTGTCATTGCACCTTTAAGGTCACTGCGTCAACTGGCTTTAGATTGTCGCTGCCACATTGCTGGGTGACTTGTGTTACAGGGTGGCTACTTGGACTGGTTGGTACTGCATTCTAAAAGGAAAAAGTTGTTCTTCGTATTCGGCAAGTCACTGTGCCAATTGTGGGTGCACCCCCATATTTGATGATTGCCAAGTAATGGCAAGATATAGGGACAAGAGGGCACGTGAAATTCACGCTTTCTTTATTCGCAAGGCAGGGATTGAGTGTGTAAGTGCCCCGTCTATCAACTTGCTGGACAATGAATACGAGTATACTCTTAGTTGAAATATGATTTCAAGATGTGAATAAGATGTTTTTGCACGTGCGCCGTCACTTTCCCTTTCTCTGTGTGTCATCTCCTCGCCCTCATGATTGTGTATATTTTCGCGCCAGCTGAGCAATAAACAGGTTGTAAGTGTGCGCTCTGTACTTAAACGTTTTGCGCACAAAGAACGTATTTTTCCTTTTAGATTGGATTTGTGTTACTCCGCCCGAAATGTGGCATTCATGGCGAGAAGCCGTTCAATTGGAACGATCGAGCAACGGTGAACAGACCAACTCACGTCATGCAATGGGTAAGCTGCTAGGTAGGCTCCGGAGCTCAGAAGGTTGTATATGCCTGGAAGAAAGCGTGAGCAATACTTTGTAGTCCTGGTAGCACTACCAGCCGCAGTAGTAGTGGTAGTGATGGCAGTAGTAGACATAGGTCGGCAAAAAAATGTGGAGCTCACTCAGACTCACTCACAAAACGTATCTTGCCCTTACAGCTCACTCGGACTCAGACTCACCAAACTTTTCTTCGTCCGGACTCACTCGGACTCAGACGCACTATAATTTTTCTCAACCGAACTCACGCGGACTCAGACTCACCACAATATAATTCACTCGGACTCACTCAGACTCACGTCTCGATATGTGTCTGAGTGAGTCGACTCATGAGTCCGTTAGCCTATAAATATCTTTTTCTACCATAGTGTCAATGCACTTTGACACCAATATCTCGCATAATCGGTGCTCTGCTTAGCACCTTTTGATCTCGCACCTTCAAACACGAGTTATCAGAGGGTGCAATTCAATAAGAACCTTTTTATTGAAAGAGATGACTCACGAGATATTTTTATGAATAACTTCCCGTGAAAAAGTTTGCGGGGGTTGCCCTCCGCAACTAACGCCTCTGATAAATAAATATTGAGCTGACGTATGAACGGTAGCGCGTTGAAGTATGTGGGAGTATACATGTGTACAAACGTGAGCGATAGTAATGCTGAAGTTGAGTATATAGGACCACAGGTCGGCAAAAAATGTGGAGCTCACTTAGACTCACTCGTGTAAAATATTTTGCCCTTAGAACTCACTCGGACCCGGACTTACCAAAATTTTCCTCAACCGGACTCACTCGGACTCAGACTCACCATAATTTTTCTCAACCGAACTGACTTGGGCTCACACTCACAAAAACTTCACTCATCCGGACTCACTTAGACTCAGACTCACCTCGATGTGAGTCTGAGTGAGTCGACTCATGAGTGTTTGCCGACCTATGGTAGCAGTAGTAGTAGTAGTAGTACAAGTAGTTTGTAGTTATTAGCTATTAGTAGTAGTTAGTAGTTATTAACAGCGGCGTTGTTTAAGCTGGAAGTAAGGCCGTTGATGTCCGCACAAAACTCGGCAGGTATGCGCCACATGAAGCGGGTATGTGCCAAGCAGCTCCTAGCATAGCATAGCCATGCATAGTATAATATAGCAAGGGGATGGGCAAGCGAAGTGAGGGTGAGAGGGAGTGATGTGAGGGTGAGGAGGAAGGAAATGAGGAGAGGAGAGGGTATAGCGATTATGGAAGAGGAGGGAAGAGGGTAAAACAGAAAGCAGGTATGTGCCAAGCAGCTACTAGCATAACATAGCCAAGCATATAGTATAGGATATCAAGGGGGTGGGAAAGGGAAGTGAGTGGGGCGAGGAGGAGCGACCTCGGGGTGGAAAGGAATAGTAGAGGGGAGAGGGTAAAGCATAGCATAGCACTGTATGTTTTTGTTCTAGAGGACTGTTTTGCGAGATGATCTGTTGCCCGCCGCGGAAGCTTAGCGCGTAGGGTGTCGCGTTGCTGCACTCGAGGGTGTAGGTTCGATTCCCGGCTACGGCGGCCGCATTTCGATGAGGGCGAAATGCAAAGGAACCGCCTTTGTACTTGGATTTAGGTACACGTTAAAGAACCGCCGGTGGCATCATAATCGCGTCTTGGTTTTGCGATCGTAAAACTCGAGCAATTAATATTATTAGGGGGTGATCTGTCTTTAGCTACCGCACTTGGTGCAGCCGAGTTAACATGCACACGAAAGCTGCACCACATTCGTCGATTATTTTTGACAGTCACAAATCAACTCTATTACCTTGTGTACGTCATCTCTGCTAGAAAATGGCTCGTAGTAAATGTCAACGATGGCTACGATTTAACAACGGACTCTCAAACACGCGGCCCGCGAACCTTTCGCTAGCGGCCCAACCCGCACAAGACTGCCTCCGTCCCAATTTTTTTCTTAATATGTATGTTCATGAACTACACAGGCATAACTGGTCTCGAGCATTCTTTTCGGGAGGGTCCCCATGCAATCACCATGTATGTGCTGATGCAAAGCCGTCCAACAAAAACTTCGTATTTCATAATCGGCGTCCATATATCGCTCATGGAGATCGGTATCGATGTTTCTCGAATGCTTACTCGAAATCCTTATTAGAAATGACCCGTGTATGAGATAGAGGAGCGACTTTCTTTCATATGGCAACGTTAACTCGCATCTCGTTCAAGGCCCCTCCCCAACCCCTCTCTCCTTCCGCTCCAACCTTCTTCACTGTCCCGGCCCTTGCGGGACTTGCCCGCTGGCTGAGGTGAGTTTGAGATCCCTGATCTAGCACCCTTAAGATTTAGTGTAACCCAACAAAAGTGAGACTTCGTGACTCGCCTCTCTGGTGCTCCGCCTCGTCGTATTTGGCCCGCATGAGCACCTCCCATGTCATGCGGCTGCGCATGGCTTGCGAAAAGAAGGTGTCCTTGTTCGTTATAAGGTACCTGCGCGGAATGCACGGATGAGAAAGACACGGCAGAGCAACTTGGAACTTGTGCGCTTTCGCAGGACTTTTTGGGGCGAGCTTGTGCATCTTCACAAATGGTACAAGCTGCGCAAACCAACGACCATATTGGCCAGGCACAAGGACAAGCGGGTACTTTACTGTTTGTTTGAGCTATGGACACGTGGCGTATGACGTTGTGAGAGTGTATATATATATACTAGCGGGATCAGCGAATAATAAACAATTTGTTGAAAGGCAGCGCTGTGTCGTGTCGACTGTGCGCCTTTTCTGTTGTCCCTATTTTTAGCCTGCGCTGCCATCAAGTTGAACGCTAATACATGCTTCGATGGTAATGCGTCCCCATATGAACATCGCGTCCTACTCGAAATATCTGCGCTAGCAAGCACGAACCTCGCGGATACTCACATGCGCTCCCGCTGCCTCACAAATTCGGCGTTGTAGAACTCGTTCTCGTCGGGGATGAGCTTCTTGTCGTAGGGAAAGGGAGACCTAAGCTTGGACAGCTTCTTCTTGCCCGGGGCCTTGCCCACCACCTCGATCTCGACAGAGTCGCTCTCGAACTGCGATCGAGTTTAGAGGAAGAGTAGGTTGACGTCAAAAGCAAGGATGTGGGACCAAGGCGCTATTCGGGTGTTAAACATTCTGGACGTTGAAAAAAAAATGCAGTAATTGGGAGCTATTCTCGAGCTGTCCAATGAGTGAACTGCCCATTCAGGCCACCATTGGTTGCCCGGAGCTTGACAAGCAGCGCGCCTCTGTTTTCGCTTCTCTTCTTTTTCCGCAAACTTGTTTTGACGTTCATCTTTAAAAGGCGCGAAAAAACCACAACAGACAGGTTGTGGTTTGTTGTGTTTTTTTTTTTCGCGCCTTTTAAAGATGAACTTCAACCAACTCGCCCAGCTGTCCCTGCTAATTCGTTTTGACGTGGCTGAGCTTCCGCAGCTCGACACAAATGAGAGCAACGGAATGTGCTTCAATGCAGCAAGCACATCCTCCTTAGATCCGTCTTGGCCGCGCGAATCTCGGAAGCGGTGCACTGGCTCGGATTGTGTGATCGCGTTAACCCTCGAATTAGGTTGAACGCGGCCTACCATTTAACGCACCTGTGCGATTGCGTCATAGCCTGCCGCTTTTTGCAGCAACTGAACGCGGTTTGATGACGTGTGGCAGAAGTGGACAAGTCCACTAGGTGGGCAGTTCCAGAATAGCTCCTTGAAGGAGGAATAAAGTTTACAAGAGTTGCACAGTGAGCGACCTATTGTAGCGAAATGCATAGGCGTAATAGCGTGCTCAGAAAGGAAAGTCGCAGTTTCGCCGCAATGGCGAAGCAAAGAATGCGATAGCAACAAATTCAAATGTTATAAGACGTAAGGCTAGCAGCTAACTCCTCTAGCATGCGACGTGGCGCAACTCAGCGAAATGCTGGCGTAAGGCAACGCTGCCGCTGCAGCGAGCGAAACAACCTTCGTGCCGTCTATCGCTTCAACGCGGACTGAGCGGGGAGGACACAGCACGTACAATGCAAAGGTATCAGCCTTCTGCTGATGCCTGTCAAGATTAGGCGCGTGCGACCGCTCAACGTATGCTGTTTCAGCAGGAGCAACACAGCCTCCCTCCACCCCCTCATGGGCCTTTCGCGCGATGGTAGACGGCCGGCGCGTTTCCTCTGCGCTTGAGCCGCGATCGTCGGCAGCCCTCGCGTGCTTTCACTCGCACACTGAACATACGGCGTACGGGGCGATAATATTGCCCTTGAAATATAAGGAACATCACGGCGACGGCGACGGCAAGAATGTGCCTGGAACGCAAATATACTTGCTATCGCAAGAAAAGGATGCGAAGAAGAATGAACAGCAAAGCTCGAACTCCCAGTAGAGGTCTTGTAGACAACGTGTAAAGCATACTACGCGTGGTCTTTTACTGTGTGTTCTCTCGTTTGATTTTGTCTCTGGGTGCGCTGTGTTACGCTTACGCATTGGGAGTGGGGCGTCGCCGTTGGTAAAGAAACGCCGCCGAATTGGCGGCGAACACATGAAGGCCACGGCATCTTCTTTCTGCAAGCTAGCAGTCATTCCTGGCGTCTGCATTACCTGCCAACACGGCTTTGAACAATGTCTGTCGAACGGGTGCAGCTGTGGCTGAAGGGTGCACTGTAGGCACAATCTATTGTCCGACTACATGTTGGGCACATATACCACAGCATGCAAGAAAAAGTAGATGGGGAGAGGTGAGGGCGATGACAAATGGGAGAGGAGTAGATTCGCGATGTACCTTTCCATGCTTTCACATCAGAACAAAAATAAAAAAAAAATATTAGACAGACCTGCAGAACTAGAAAGGTTGTAGGATGCACGCAAAGGGAATGTCATTGCAAATCCGTGGTAGATTGAATGGCTAAGCAGACTTTCATAAAGACTTAGTGGTGTTCTGTAGTCGTGTAAGGTTGTTTACAACAGAAAGTGCGGCTTCCTTAGATTAAGAGTGAGATCATCACTTTTGGTAACGTTTCGCCATGACGCTCCGTTTCTCCAAGGTTTGTAAGAGGTGATACCGTATCCCACGGCTGCAGCGACACAACACAGAAGGCCAGAACTATTTCAGCCTCAAAGGTGCGCGATATTTTTTCACGCAACTTTGACTAAACAGGTTTCTTGCCGTTCAAGCAGCGTGGAAAACAACGCGGAGGTTCACACGGCAAAAGCAGTCCTGATGGTAAATATATGTTAATTGCCAAGCTTTGTGAGATTGTTGCTATCTAATAATAATGATTGTTGGGCTTTTACGACCCAAAACCACGATATGATTATGAGGGACGCCGTAGTGGAGGGCTCCCGAAATTTTCACCATCTGGTGTACTTTAACGTATACCTAAATCTAAGCACACAGGACTCTAGCACTCCGCCTCTATCAAAATGCGGCCACCGCGGCTGCATTTCATCCCGCGACCTTCGTTGTACGCAGTCGAGCACCATAACCACTAGACCACTGTGGCGGGTTATTGTTGCTATCTGCACCTATACTCACGCAAACTGATAAAATCACTACCGAGCAATAATGGGCAATGACTCACGGCTTTCATGTCCGGAAAGATAGGCTTCTCGCCAGGCTTGATCTTAATCTTGGGGAACGCCATGGCTGGACCTTTTTTCTGCGTTGGAAAGTTCAAGATGACGCGCAAAAGAATGCTTATAACGCCCGACAGCCCTAGTGCGAGGGCCGATGTTAGGGTTTCGTTCTTTAAACATCCACAAACCTTGACGGGCATTCGAAGGTGCAGCTGCTCGGCGTACTTGGTGAGCACGGCCCAAGGAGCGTGTACCTTCACGAAGTAGGTGTATCCGTCCCACGAGTCCTGAAACAAAAGGAGGAAGCGCAGCGGTGTGCCTAGGCGCGTTCTCGAAACGACAACGAAAGAATGTCAAGCTTGAAAACATATATGGATGCTGCAGGTGAATTGCACAGGTTAAGTTCGTTGGTCATGTAAACTGTCATACCTTAAAGATCCCCTAACCACCTCCGATAATTTTTTTTTTTTTACATTTCAAGTAAACGCATGCATCGAGTTCAGAATGCCGTCACGATGAATAATGCCAAACGCGGCAGCGCTACGAGATGCAGGCGCGCCACCAACTCCAAGAAACAATTCCTCTCCGAGCTTTTCGGTACTCCCAGCGTTGCCGTGACGTCATCATTCGCGTCTGGTCATATCATCCACAAAATAACCTGTTTGCCTGTTTGCACGTACGCACTCTCGCCGCTCTCCTTCCTAGCACGGCGAGGAGGAGCATTCGGCCACGAGAAGAGACGAGGCGATGAACGGAGCGTAGCGAGGGATCTTTCCACCAAGTGCCGCAACAATCCCAACTTGCTCACAGGAAAACCTTCTGCTCTTTCAGTGAACTCATTCGATTCATTTGCATCAATTATTCTGACAGTTAACTGGCCCTTATTATAAGTAATATGCTCCGATATCATATGTATCCAATATAATTCTTAACTTGAACAAGAACAATTGATTTCGTGTCAGTCTTATATTTTTGCGAGACTTTTTCTGAATATTCGGAAAACCGAAAGTGCTCGACTGGACGTGCTTAGAAGAGGAACAAGAGTTGCTCGCTGCTAGTGCCGCGAGAAAACTTACTCCAGTTTCACCTTGTTTGAAATCTGCAGAAACAGCGAAGCAGCGGTTCACCTGTGTTCCCCTTCTGATTTTCTGGGATGTTTTGTGACTTCGTGTGGGTGCCTGTGGTTACGTTATTTGTAGAGTAGATACGTACGGGAAAGGTTGTGTGGCAGCCCCTGCCACACCGGCCTGTGCTGAAGTGAGCATAATGCGCGGCTACCACTTCATTTGTGACCGAGGTAGTTACGCCATCTATGGGTGTATCTGGGAACCGGTTCTTGCGGGACGACTTTAGGCCCTCTTGACGCTTGAGCCGCCCTTTCCCGTTTCACTGTGCGGCTACCGCTTCGTCCGCGGCCGAGACCGTTACGCCATCTATTGATGTATCTGGGAACCGTAGCGTGACATGCGACGCGGACACTCATCTGTCGTCAGGCTCTGACCTAGAACTGCTTCGGTGTTAAAACAATTGAGGCCTCGAGCCCGTCAACATACCTCCGCGGTCTCAATCTCGAGCTCGAAGACCCTCGGCAATGAGGTTCTCCTGGAAGATGCGCCGGTACCGCTCGTGGATCGGGTTGGTGCTGAGCTCGTAGGCCATCACAATGTCGATGCGCCGTAGGCCGTCGTGGAAAAACAGCGTACGCTGATCATCCGTCAGCGTAGCAGGAGTGGCTTGCTCCGTTTCTCCCTCGGTTTTGTGGTGGTCCTGAATGACGTAGAAGGAGCAGCGGTTCATGGAGCACAACACAGGAGATAAGGTTGGTACGTTAATAATATCTGGGCTTTTACGTGCCAAAACCACGATATAATTAAGGCACGCCGTATTGTGTGGGGCTCCGGAAATGGGCCTTTTCCGGGTAGGTAGTCTGCGCATGCGCGCCGGCGTCGACGAGCGACGTACCGTGATTTTTGGTGGCGAAAACGCGACGACAGGTGCTGACCAAGCGACATCTGGTGTCAGAAACTTGCAAATGTTTCTCCCCACGAGAGGCGCGAATGAAGGCCTCCGAGATTGTCTACCAGCGCGCTGCGGACAATTTCGGAGGCCAAGGGCCACCAGTTTCGATATTGGCGATCTCCAATAGAGGTGAAGTCCGGACGCGCAAAAGGCTCATTTCGACCACCTGGAGTTCTTTAAAGGGAAACTAAACTGAAACAAATAATCAGTTTCGACGAATAAATTATACCCTAAAAACACTACTGTCGTTACTTTCACCATCATAGGTTTATTAATAGATGAGAAAAGCAAGGTTAAAATGTCATTTTCAAATGTCGCACCGTAATCTCCACACGAGACGTCACGGATTTCAGTTTTCGTCATTTGGTGAGGTTGGCTCCTCGAAATTTCTCTGGCCCCCTCAAAGGACAATGTACTTCACTTTTCCCGATTAAGAACTCTGCAGGCCCGATTAAATGCTGTCAAAATCTATGACGTCACCGCAAATGATGCGCGTCGCCACTCTCGCTTGCCAAGCGTCTTCTCGCGGCAAGCGCGTTGACTTTGGCATCGTGGAAGACTAATTTACTGATACGAGAAAAATCGTTTTTCGCATTAGTGTCCCTTCAACGTACACCTAAATCTACGTACACTTAAATCTACGTACAAAGGCCTCTAGCATTTCGCCTCCATCATTATGCGACCGCCGTGGCCGGGATCGAGCCCGCGACCTTCGGGTTAGCAGCCGAGAACTGTTTAACAACTGTTCCACTACGGCAGACGTAACGTTGGTTGCGCAGCAGTTCACGAAATCAGCAACTCAATTCGGAGGAATGTGAGAAAGCACAGACAATGATCGTACTTCACACGATAAGGGGCCGAATTCGTTTTTTCGTTTTTTCGTTCTTCAATGGTATTTGCTGTTGGTCAGCCGGCTTCGTTAACGATATGCTCAACATACAGATTGGCTGAATATTTTCTCTTGCGAACGAACACTGTTAGAGAACGCTTACTTTTTCTCGCTTTTTTGGCGAATACAGATTAAGTTCGCGAAACAGGCAGCTCACCTTATCCAAGCGCAGACATCTGGGCTTGGATAAGACAAACACAAAAACTGGAAGGGCGCTTTGTTGCTTCGTCGCATTTTCGCCTGGTTGTTTCCACAAGTATACGTGTGATCAATGAGCTAAAGCTTTGTTACAACGGTAGCCCAATTTGCAAGACCATACAGGTAATGGTGTGCAAAGAGGGGCGGGATCGCCCCTTCGTAACGGCCTTGTGGAAGAATGCCGGGATAGCGGGGGGGGGGGGGGACGCTGCTGTGAAGCGTCATCCACCTAATGAAGAACCTTGCCCACGCTCAAGTTGTTATGCATAACTTGACTTTGATCTGCCATCAAGAACAAAGCTCGCTTGGTTGTCTTTCTTTCATAAAATTTATTTTACTTGTCCAGAAACAAAAAAAAACTACCTTCTTGCACCACCTCTTTGTATATCACCGCGAATCGACCACAGCATCAAGATAAAGGTACCAAGTTGCCAGACAAACCTTTTCTTCCATTCGTTCCTGCCCAAGACAGCATTTGAATGAAACCACCTCCCCGCCACGGTCGCGCGCAAGCCTTAATTGATAATAAATCATTTAAGGCAAAAGAGTTAAGGAATACTGACACGAAATTTAGAAATTTTTATATTGTTGCTTATATAATTAAAGTACTGGTGAGAACACTAGAAAGTGTATCTTGGTTGCTCGGAACGCATTTAATGTATTCTTAAAGGGACACTAAAGGCAAATAACAACTTAGAGTGAAAGGTCAATGTGTGGGAACGTCTTAAACGTCAGTAGTATCAACAGCAGTGCTCTAGTAATCGAGAAATTAAGGTAAATGTAGGACACGATGTTCGCCACGAGTGGGACATTTTGGAAATGACCCGATGACGTCAGAGAGTCCCAAGTACAATTAACCACTACTAATCAAATTAGTTGCAATAAAAAAAAGAACCTTCCGTGCATCACAAGACGTAATAAAATGCTACTCGTTCGTTTCTGTTTGATTCATGGAAAAAATAACCTCTTGGCGCGACTATGGGGAACGGCGCGAGTGGTTCAAAAGTTCCGTTGCCGCCGAGCTGCGCGTCTCAGTGGTAGTTTCGGTATTGCGTACTACTGCGTGTGCTTGGCTCTCGCTATTTTCGCCCTGTCGATACTCTTCTTCTGCGGCTGCTGGCCAAGCTAAGCTCCGTTACAGTGAACTATACAGTTTTCGGAGTGGCCCGTGGTTGCGTCTTGGCAAGGTTGATGTCCGCTGTTGCGCAAGAAACCGTACCTTCGGCGGGCGGGCAGTAAAGGCAGGCAACGTTAAGCACGGCAACTGCTACATCAGAATGTCCGTTCAGGCGAGTGATTTGAAGTGCGCTAACGCCGTGCGGACCACTAAAACGTCATTTTCTTTCAAAATAAGCATTTCCTTGGCACGAAACAAGCACTACGAGGTTTCTGCAATGCTATTGCAACAATCAACGTCGACCTAATATTTGCCTTTAGTGTCCCTTTAATACCGCTTTCTTAAAAAAACCACTTTCGATATCGAGGGGGTGGCATCACTGCAGGGACGCGTAATTACAGTGTGACGTAGGCCTAAGTCACGTGGGAACAGCAACTCTTGACGTTCTCGCAGCAGTGTAGTTTGATGTGTAGGTGTTGCACGTGAACAACGAAGGGTCAGTTGGCATCCAGCGGCTAGGGCAGCAATTTCGGCCGCATCCAGGGCCAAGAGTTCGCAAATCCAGCGAACTGTGTTGATTGATAACGTCCATTGCGGTGGGGTTGTCTTGCAGATGCTTGGCGACGAGAACTTTAAAATCAAACTAAAGTATGCTACTCATGTTTCCTGGCTCCGGTGTGTGAAGACCGTTGACACTACATGCCAAGAAAATGAACAAAAAAATGTCCCGTTTGCGATGCCTCAAAATCGTGTCAGTACTCCTTTAAGAAGTGGCTATGTTGGTGGTTCCGTCCGCGAGACTTGCGCGAGACTTTACGAGACCTTTAGCTCTCGCAAGGTCTCCCCAAAAACCTACTTGACGTTGTCCGAGCAATGACGTCGCATCATGACGTCATCATGATGTCACCGATCGCCCAAACTTGCGGCAACATCACGCTCGCTGTAACGCTTAGCGCTTTTTTTTAATGAAGACTTAACTCTCGTACCTCAGTATGTAACGCATCACCAGCCGATGCCTCGGTCACTTCTCTGACGTGTGTCTCCGCTGCGAACCTGGTCCCCTGCCCTCGCCAGCTCTGCAATATGGGTGGCAAAGATTAGAAGACCACTTGCGTGCACCAGTTTCCAGGACGGCCGCAGTATAGCTCGAAAATAATGAGAAACAGTGATAATATTAAAGTGATAGAAAAGCTGCATAAAATGTCGTTCTTAAACACCATCAGGTTGGAATGTCATTCCCCGCCATGCCATGCCGTCGCAACCATTGTCACCGTAGACTAGCATCAAATGTTTCTTCCGTCATGCCAAATTACGTGTCCCTTCTTGTTCGAAAGCGTCATCTAGTAGGTGTAATTACCCTTTATTGTTACCCATTACTCTATAAAGTGTACCTACTTTTTTGTTATGTACCAATGTTTCAATGTACTAATGTAGCAGCTGTCAGTTACTTGTACTCTATCCTTTAAGGCTCATTAAGACGATACGTACCAAGTGGCTCGCATTCAGACGCTGTTAAGTTCGTTCGCACTTGCTTCTAGCACCGGTTGTGCGACCATTTGCGACTGGCGACCAAAAGGTGACTCGAGGCGACCGATGTCCACACCTGCGTGCGATCTATACCCGTCGCCACACAGAATTCACGTATGCACGCAGTGCAATATTGCCCCGTAAAATAAGTTGCTGCCCTGTTCCTGCGCATCTCTGATTGGTTCGGAAGTGTACGACTGCAGTTGCGCGACTGAAAAATCCAGCGGCGAACGATTGAGCCAAAGCCGTCGCTTTGCGACCGCTTGCAAGCCAGTTGCTTGACCAATTTTGTCGCGCGACCGGTTCTAGTCGCCAGTGTGAACAAGCCTTCATGCAACACGACAAAAAAAAAGGGGGGGGGGGGTCTTTGAAGAATCAACTACAAACCTGCAAAAACTGAAAGTAAGGTTTGAAGTATTTTTTATCGCGTAAATGGGAGTGACACAAAACCACAAAATGAGCGTGGTGTCACGGGAGTGTACACAAACATGAACGCATATGTCATCCTGCTGTTTTGTCGTCGGCCGCTGGACTGGCTACACCAAAAAGAATATTTTATAATGAAGCTGTACACGGTTAGACAGCTTTCTCCACGTCAGCCCCCCCCCTCCCCTCCCCCCTCCGCGTAAGTTTTTAACAGGGATTAGACTTTTGTCTTACCCTCATTCATCCTTCTAACCGTAGACAGAAATACCTCAAGATATGGCTGTGGTCAGGGCGAGACCGATGGCTGCCTTGCTTTTCTGCTTCGTGGTTGAGTAATATTTATAGACGGTTTCAAAATTGCGATAGCAGGAGCACGTGGTGTACCCCAAGAAACTTCCGGTCACCTCATTTATTAGTCTGCAACACCGAAGCGTAAAGCGTTTTTTTAAGATTTGTCAGAGTAAGGGAATATTCTTTTTCCAGTTTCACATAAAAGAAAGGTGCTTATAGTTAAAGACTAACTCTTTTAGTGTTGTGTGTAGCGTAGAAGAATATTTAATTCAAATATTTTGCTAGACACTGGGAGAAAAGTGTTGAAACTCTACGGGCTACTCGCCAAGGCTTTTGTTCCCCGCCAATCCTGCTAGCCTACGCCAGCGCAGGAAACCGGAAGCGGTCCAGGGCCTGTGTTAGTAAACAGTGAAACCCTCTATACTACCGCCCAGAATTCTACATTTATGTTCAGGTAGTCGTCGGAGTGGCAGGTCCAGACCATATCGTCTAAATCGTCCATGCTACTGCAGCGCGTACAACTAGGGTTAGTGACTTCCGGGTGCCATTTACTGTACAGTTCCGGGACTGGGAAAAACCTCGGCTTGCAATTTCCTCCACATATGACATCCTCTTTTTTGCTGAGCTGTTTAACCTGCCGCTGGGTATGGCTGAGATCCGCGGTTTCGTGGCGGCGTCCGTGTGCGAAAACACTCCTCCTACTCCCGGCCGAAACGAGCTTCGCGTGGAAGATAGTTAAAGCCCCAACCACACGTACGCGTTGGAACGCGCCAGCACGCGATGATAAGCGTCAGCGTCAGTCGAGGAGGCCGGATCGCGTGTTGACGCGGAACGCGAAGCGACGCCGAGTGCACACGACACGCGCTGACGCGTTATAACGCGTACGTGAGGTTAGGGCTTAACTGGGCGGTGGAGAGACGGCGGACGCCGCCTGCGCATGCCGTCAGCGCCTTGTTCGTATTTCTTTTCTTTCATCTTTGTCTTGCTGTTTGCGCGGTGGTTCAACGAAAAACTGCCTTTATCAATTTTGAATTTTACATTTCTCGTCGTAATGGTGGAGGCTGGGCGTAGCGCGCACTCCCGAGGAGCAACGCGCCGATCAAGAGAAGTAATGGCCACCAATAAAAATATATTAGCGCGCGCGCGCGTGTGTGTGTGTGTGTGTGTGTGTGCGTGCGTGCGTGCGTGCGTGCGTGTGTGTGTGTGTGTGTGTGTGGTGTGTGTGTGTGTGTGTGTGTGTGTGTGTGTGTGCGTGCGTGCGTGCGTGCGTGCGTGTGCGCGTGCGTGTGTACGTACGTGCATGCGTGCTTTGCGTCGCGACTGCCGCCGCTCAAACCTGTGTTCCACTTCTGGACAGCATCATCGACAGTCTACGGTGACAGCTTAGAAGACAACATCGAGTCCCAGTACTCCGAGAAATGGAACGCGTCTGCAGGACGGGTGGATGGATGCTATGAGCGTCCCCTTTATAACGGGGCGGTCGTCTGCGCGACGTGACACCACCTCGCGTCGACCAGATAAAGCTAACAATATCTAATAAAATTGCTCTGCTTTTGACTTATTTCGTGTTAAGACCCGTAAAAACTTCAACGCAACTCCAATTAAGCGCATAAGAAACCCTCGCGACGTCTTCCTTTGAGTTGGCGACCTACTCGAATATGTTTTAGCCATCTTTCCTACCGCCATCTTGTTTGGACTGAAAAGTAGCCCGCATCTACAGTGCTGCATCGTATTTGTCTCCGATACCGTCTTCTGAGAGTTATTTTGCCGGCTGCGAGAGAATTAGAATGGGACTTAAGATGGCCGCTGTCCGCTTAGCTGTCCATTTAGCCATCTACGGTGGGTATTGGAACACACCCCAAGACAATGAGATGTGTCTCTACCTCTAATCGATATTCTGCGTCACCATCTAAGCTACACAGCTTCGCTGGTAGTTTACCTTTAGAGAATGGAATGGCTGGTGATTTTTTTTTCAGGGCCTACTTACCGGAGCCGGTGATTTATCCCGTTCCTTAGGCTTCATAGCCGGCTTCACAGGGGGCTTCACAGAGGGCTTTACAGGGGGCTTCACAGGGGGCTTCGCAGGCGGCTTCGCGGGCGGCTTCTTCTCGGGTGGCTTCTTGGGCGGCAACGTCTTCTTCTGAGCTTCCTGCGTATACGAAAGTCAAATAAGGTGCCGTGAGTTAATTAAGTCTTAACGAGTAACAAACGAGTAGCAATCTAGTCTAAACATAATGGGGGTGGCGGGTCCAACACAGTTTAGCAACCCTCATTTATTGGTACATTCAAATTCATGAAAAAGTGAGGGTTTCTTCCGCTGTCTCTATCCTGACCGATATGTAATTTCAAAGCTATTTGATGCTGCAGAAATATGCCAAACTAACATTTTTCATAGTATTGGTTACCTTGAAAGAAATTCAAAGTTGTCGATCAGATAATATTTAAAGCAGTGAAACGTGAGACTGGTTCCATTGAAATTCCTTGGAGTTAAGAGAGTACGATATATTTTGCCGAACGTATACCGCAAAGCCTTTGTTTCAAACCTTATACCAGTTAAATGAAAATTGGCAAAAGGTAGGGCGTTTTATCAAATTTTTAACAGAAAATTTAAAAATTACTCTGCATCAAAGACATATTCCACTGTTGTTAAAACTACTTGATAGAGCACAATATACGTAACATTAAAGTGCGCCTTTGAAACTGTTATGTTCGAAATGGCTCTACGAATTGCCTAATCGTAGGACTATTCGGTAATCAAAGCATTACATACTGCGTCAGTTCGTTTCGACAGGGAAGTTTTTACAGAACTGCCACGTTATTTCTGATGTCACCTTTGCCGATTTAAAGAGCATTTCATCTGTCGCTTGTTTATTTGTGCAATTCATGACAAATGCTACGAACTAGCATACTTCACAGCATATACACGGAGTGAATGATGATGAGTGGGCGAAGCTGCGGAGGTTCATCGGTAAACCGTGAATCTTCCGTGAATTCTGCCCAGTACATCATCACCGACGTGAGATCGGGCGCGTTTATACTAGAGGTTCGATGAGTTATGACGACTTGCAGCTCACTTTAATTTTACATGTACGCTGTGAATTTTCATTGTTTAGAAAACAATTGCTTTAGAAAACATCTGGCGTCTTTCGTTCAGCAGCTGGCGTCTTTTCGTTTTGCTTTAGAAACATCTGGCGTTCTTTCGTTTTGCTTTTAGAAAACATCTGGCGTCTTTCGTTGGTTTATTTCATCAATCAACGGCGTTTTGAACAAAATTTTTATTGTTTAATCACGCACAGGAGAAATCTCACCAGGCAGTATACCTTGGAGGTAAAACAATGGCTGCTAATGGGAATGAGAGACAGAAGAAGTCGGCTTTTAGCTAACACTTACACTTCTACTTCTACTAACGTTTCCTACTGGAACATGCCAATGGCTGCTAATGGGGAATGAGAGACAGAAGAATTCGGCTTTTAGTTAACGCGCACGCTGCGAATTTTTTATTGTTCACCAACGCACAGCAAAAATCTCCCACTGGCACCACCTTGGAGGTCAAGATCTGGTACTAGCGTTACGACTGGTTACGCACTACTACTACTACGAGGCGTAATTTTGCTCCCTCGAGGGATCGTGCACGCGAGAAAGAAACGAAGGAGTGCGAGGAGGAAACCAGCACCGGCGGAAGGCTGTTCCACCGCCGGACTGCGCCCCCAGGAACGTTCAGCAGACCGGTTTCCTCCTCGCACTCCTCCGCTTGCGAGGAGGAAACGGCGGACGGCTCGAAAGGGAGACGTGTGTGGCAGTTTATTTTTCTTTTTTTTATTTCTTTTTTTATGGGGGGGGAGGAGGCGCACGCGCTCGCCGCTTGCTCCCTGTCCGACCGAGTTTGACTGGGTTTGGCGCGAGTGATTCCGATGTGTGGGTGTGTGAATGTATCGTGTTGTTGCGCTCTAATTAAGTTTTGGAAATGATTCCGAAAGCACTCATGCGGCTGCGTGAGTCCTTTCTTAATCTTCACGTCGACAAATGCTGGGCAGTTTGTGAAATTTCTTCCAACTGTTTTGTTGATGCTGCTATGCTGACATCTCCATTTCTTGTGGAACACAAATCTGTTGGAAGGAAATATGCAAATGATATGTTAGTTCCAAGAATATTTCCAGAGTCTGACTTGAATCTGGAAATATAAGGTCAGTTTGTTGGACCAAGAAAATTAACTTTACCTGACAACCATCAAAATACAAGGTTATATTTTTTATGTGTGATTGTGAAGGGAGTGGCATCGATGACTAAAATGCTGTGCGCACGACGCACACTTTTTCATTACGTTGGATATTAGGCTGTTTTCGA
>NC_051183.1:32565381-32582881 GCF_013339695.2 Rhipicephalus sanguineus | reverse complement strand
CGAAAGTAACAAATAGTCTAAGCACAGCCTGATCTTTATCTCACGAGCACTTTAGTACCTGACACACGTGAGTAACCTTTACGATTTTAGGTATCCAGACCAAATGCCATCTTCATGCTTGCGTAATTTTGCCCTGCGAGTTGGTTCCCATTGATACCCCCACACGAAAGTAACAAATACTCTAAGCACAGCCTGATCTTTATCTCACGAGCACTTTAGTACCTGACACACGTGAGTAACCTTTCCGATTTTAGGTATCCAGACCAAATGCCATCTTCATGCTTTAAGTCCTGCAAATGCCTTCTGAGAATAGGCTCCTAAACATCAACAGTACTGCTAATCGTCGACACGCAGATTCGCACTACGATGAAAAGCTAACAGGACTCACGCAGCCGCATGAGTGCTTTCGGAATCATTTCCAAAACTTAATTAGAGCGCAACCACACGATACATTCACACACCCACACACCCACACATCGGAATCTCACTCGCGCCAAACCCAGTCAAACTCGGTCGGACAGGGAGCCAGCGGCGAGCGCGTGCGCCTCCTCCCCCCCATAAAAAAAGAAACAAAGAAAAAGGAAAATAAACTGCCACACACGTCTCCCTTCCGAGCCGTCCATCAGAGCGGTTTCCTCCTCGCAAACGGAGGAGTGCGAGGAGGAAACCGGTCTGCTGAACGTTCCTGGGGGCGCAGTCCGGCGGTGGAACAGCCGTCCACCGGTGCCGGTTTCCTCCTCGCACTCCTTCGTTTTCCTTCTCGCGTGCACGATCCCTCGAGGGAGCAAAATTACGCTACTACGAGGGACGAACGGGTGCCGCGTTAAGGAGCTTCGCCCCTAAATAATTGACCGCGTATCTGCGTGTTTCGCTGCAAATGTCGTCTAAAGACGATAGAAGAGGCGCTGCGTGAGGTATGAACGCCATCTGGCAATACGTCGGGAAACGTGAATGCTGTGTTGCGGGCTGGTAGTCCCGGCGCAGCAGCAGGCAAGACCGGCGGTGACCAACGCGACCGGCGGGGACGCCAGCCATCCCGAACACGCGGTTTGGCGCGAAGCGCCGAAGCAGAAGAAACGTCCGCACTCAACGAGTACTTTCCACACACTCTTTTATATTCACGTCGCCTGGGTAAAGCAGGAATGCCAGAGCGGCGCCCCGTGGCACTCGTACAGTGCAATACTGGACTGAAACCGAAACACAACAATGAGCTCGCGCAGAGGGCACGGAGGAAGCCAAGTTTCGGCGCATTCGCATTTTCAGCGCAGCTTAAGAAACTACGGTCTCTAGAATTACGTATCTATGTATTTTCTATTAAAGGAACACACCACCTAATACTTACCTAGTGATGTTGCGCTTCAGATATGCGTAATGTTTGCTTTTTGATCAACCATGTACACAAGTATGAACCTAGTGAGCCGTTCACGATGGTTGGACCTTGTTCAAGTGGTTCAACTTAGGCCGAGTGGCTGAATCGAGGGACGTGCCGACAAACAGAAAGACAGACAGAAAGACAGACCAAAATTTCTGCGTTTAAGTTCCCCAAGAAAGACTATCGTCTTTAAAAAATTCTGGAGTGGAGTGGAAGCTCTCGAAATGCCATACGGGCAAAAACGAAGGCAGCATTTGCCCATCCTTTATCTTGCAAGCATGCTTCTTCGGGGTGGTGCTCGCTTAGAGATCAAGTTATTCTGTTCTGTTAATATAAATACTAGGTTAGTTCTCAAATAAGAGATCGTAGTTCCTGACGAAAGTAACATATCGAGATGAGTATTGATAACTCGATCTCCAATAAAATTTACCAAGACTTTCAGGTTTACTAAAGGAAACAAGTAACACAAAGGACACATTGAACAGTATCTGTCCGGAAAATTTTGCAATGTTAAACTCGCGATGCGTGGGAGGAAAACGCTCCCTTTCCTTCGTTGAACGCTAAAGTTCTATCCTGCCCCTACTAAGATGGCGGCCGCAGCCGCCTCCCTAGGGTGGCTACGGCTTTACTCGTGAGGCATAATTTCCACTCCAGGTATTTTTTTTTTAAGCTCCTTGCTGTGGACTTCATGAAAAACGATTCCTCCGTTTGAATAAGCCCTCATTTGACCTACAAAAAGAAAACTTCCATCCAGCGTCATTCATTCATTCATTCATTCAAACTTTCACACGTTAGGCATACATATGTACCTTGCTTCCAGGCGTGCCTGCGGCAGGCTTCGACGCCTTCTGGGTCTTCTCTCCTTCCTCGGACTTTGCCGCCTTCACTGGTATCCTGACCAGTTTCTGCGAAAAAAAAAAGAAAACAGTGAATGGCAATTTGACCACTACTGGCATGGCGATCTTACGACAGGTGGTAGTTAAAAAACGCCAGGCCTGCGCTGAAACCGCAGCACAGTCACAGCGAAAGCTGGAAGAGCGGCGTTGTAAGCTCTCTTGGGGCTACAATACAAGTACACTAGAAAGGTACCCACTACGCCATAAATCACAATTTTTGTGAAGTTAGGAAGCACCTACTAAGCCATTATTCGTCATTCTGCGGAGAAGCGAAGCACCAGCTACACGTCTGTAAGGCATTATGTGCACTTTGTTGACGCGACGACTGATGACGATGAAGAATTATGGCTCAGCCCTTTGTAATGGGTTGGAAGCTTTAAACGGCCCCCAGTTATGTAATTTGCACTGGGTGACGCCCGCTCGCTATTTCTCTCTCCCATCATGCTGTATAACATACGTTGACGTGGGAGAGAGACGGGGGGGGGGGGGCGAAGAACTTTACTGAGACCCCGAGGAAATGGATCATGCGGTTATGGGCTTCCTTGGCGACCAATACAAGTGCACTTGCGAGGAACCCACTACGCTATAAATCATTGTAATTTTACCGAGACACCGAGGAAATGGATCATGTGCTTATGGGCTTCCTTGGCAACCAATACAAGTGCACTTGCGAGGAACCCACTACGCTCTGAATAATTATAATTTTTGAGAAGTAGGGCAGCAGGCACGGTGCCATTTTTCGTCATTTTACGGAGAGCCGTGGTACCTGCTAAACGCATGTAAGGCATTATGCGCACTTTGTTGATGCTGTGCCTGATGACGACGAAGAATTATGGCAGAGCTCTTTGTAATGGGTTGGAAGCATTTCACAACCTACTCGTTGCGCAATTCGCATTGTGTGACGCCTGGTTACAGAATTCGCGTTGTGCGACGCTTGGTGCGTATTTTACTCTTCTACCACGCTATATTACATATGCTAATGTGGTTCCTTCCCGACATGAAGCCTGTATAGGACCTGTTTGCAAAGCAGTTTCAAGCACCGGCATGGCTCAGAGGTTGAATACCGGGCTCCCACGCTGAGGGCCCGGGTTCGAGCCCCGTTCCATCGTGGAATTTTTTTCTTATTTAGTTTTTTTCTTATTTCGAGCGATACTGGTTACGGACACCGGCGGCGGCGGCGGCGGCGGCAGCGGCGGACAACTACGGCGCCAAAAACGGCCGGTGAAATGATCTCATAACAGCTTTTGCTGTAAAATTTGTGTAGCGGCTCTGCCGACAAAGCCGCATCACACCTACAGCTGCAGAAGTTCCACAAAAACGTTCGTTGGCAGTAACGAATGAACGTTGTTGAACGTTCACTCGTTCGACAACGTTCAGTAGCCAGAGGGCGCATGCCCTCAGGCTACTTCTATTATCTACGATCTCCTATGATATAACAGCAGCATATTATCACTACTTATTTATGGGGCCTAAACCTGGAAGCTAGCGAAGAGGGTTCAGCCTAAATTGAGGACCAAAAATGATAGGGGTTACGTTAAAGGGACCCTGCAACACTTTTCCAGCATGGTCAGAAAACGCTGCCGATCGGTAGTCGAGGCTCCCGAGAACACGCGAGCCAAGTATTATAGTGCAGCACGCGGCCTGGAATTTATAATGAATTCTCAGAGTTATGTAGAAATCGCTTCCTCTTCTCTCTACAAATGATGACATATAACCGAATTATTGCATCATATACCCTCCGCGGCCATTAACTGATTTGAGCATCGTGAGCTGCATAGTTACCGTGGCCACCGCGGGATGCCGCCACGTGCCCGCGCCCTCGCTCGCGATCACGCTGAAAGTAAGCCGCGCGTTAAAGAAAAAAGAAAAAGAAGTGCTTAAGGTCATGACGCATGTGACGTAACTTCTTTCCCCCGTGCCATCTCTCCCTCCTTAGTTTCCAGCGCTCTCTTCGGGATGAGAGAAGAGAGAAAGCAATTACAGCGTGCGACAAATCTCTAACTCCGCTCGTACTTAACGGGTTCTAAAAATTTTTGCGGCGGTCGATTCGTGAGGTAATAAAATCCTTCAGTGAAGCCGTTTGACGGTTGCTTGGAAAAGTGTTTAAGGGCCTCTTTAAGGGACAAGAGAGCAACACTAACGAGGCGTTCACTTTAGATACGGTCGACCCTGTGCAACAAGGCATCGCCTTATGGTAGACAGGCAACCCCGCGCAATAGGTATCAAAATCAAAGAAAGAAAGAAAGAAAGAAAGAAAGAAAGAAAGAAAGAAAGAAAGAAAGAAAGAAAGAAAGAAAGAAAGAAAGAAAGAAAGAAAGAAAGAAAGAAAGAAAGAAAGAAAGAAAGAAAGAAAGAAAGAAAGAAAGAAAGGAAGAAAGAAAAGCGGTACGCACACGCTAAGCTTTGCTTGCCACCTATTTTCCAGATAGGGGATGGGCTCCTGAATTTTTTAAACCGCATTTAGATCTATAGGAACATCACTTAATGCAAATTACTTCGAATCGAAAAATAAATCAGAGTCGGCACTCCTTGGCGAACTTGCCGCAGCTCCTCACCTTAGGCCTCAACGTCGATGCCTTCTCCGATTGCGCGGCGTAATCCTTGGCACCTTTCTTGACATTCCTGCCATACGGCAGCGCCTCCTCTTTCTCCTTGTCCTTGACTTTTGTCGTGTCCTTCTTCAGCCACCTTTCGAGGGCGATGTCTATGTCCTCCTGGACTAAATCGACGTCGTCGTCAGCGTCGTCTTCCGGAGGCTCTTCCGCTCTCTCCTTCACCGCCTTGTCCTTGCCGCCTTTCTGCTGAGTCACCTTGTCCGGTTTCCCCTTGCTCGCCTGGTCTTTCGCAGGCTTGTCCTTGTCGGATCCCGGTTTGCCTACAGGTTTTCCTCTCTCAGCTTTGTTGTTGTCTCGGTCGTCCTTGCCTGGCCCCGCCTTGCCCTTGTCGCCTCCCTCGATTTTTCGAGGTTTGCCTTCATCCTTTTCCTGCCTTTGCTCCGGTTTCTTCTTGCTCGCCGCGGCAGTCATATCTGGCCTTTTTTGAATGGCAGCTACCTCCTGAAAACAAGCAATGAAAACTATTTGTCTTGCGATAATTTTTAATTAGAAATGGAGAAGCTAATAAAGGTTTGTCTTTTCCGAACAAAATATTGCCTTTGGCTGAGCAACGATTTCAGAATTTCTGAAAAAATTTGTCGTGACGTTCAAGTATTGAGTCTTAAACCAGCGACCCAAACATGTCCTTGTATGATAAAGTTCGACTATCTTCAACACTGAGAAGGGTTGTGGGTGATCAACTATTTTCATTGCGTTTATTTATGCCCATGTTACTGAATTCTGTTTTGTCTTTCTCGTGAACGTATTTCTAGCAAGCGAACGTAATGTTAAATGGTTATTGATGTTAAAGGGCCCCTCACCAGGTTTGACAATTTTGAGCTAACGAGCGCAATGCATACACTGGGCGTTCACGATCACGTCTGCCAAAATTTGCAACGCTACGCGCCGCGGAAATGGGTCAAATTTCAAGCTGAACGCTGCTTGCCCTTCCTCTCGCGGGCGCGCGCTTTAAAGAATGAGGGGATGACGTACATGAGAAAATGACCCTACGTAGATGGTAGTGCTGTGACGTCGCTCCTCTACGTAACGACTGTGCTCTGACGTCGCTAACAGTAGCACGTGACACTGCGATAATTATTTGGCACGACATGTGTAGTTTGTGTAATTTGTTGCTTGAATAGAATAATAAAGCTTAGAAGAAATAATGAGACACACAAAGGGAATGTGTGCGTCTTTTTCATTTTTTTTTTCGTGAATTGCAGCGAGATGTGGAGCTAATGTGCCTCTGCTTCCCATGCGTTCGTGTCCCCGCGGTTAGCGCATCGAGCCGACGCCAGCCCTGGAAACGAAAGTAATGTTCTGGCGCGTTCGAGCACTCATTATGCTCATTTATTCTGCTCGTCCAAGTAAACGTTAATGCGGCACTGGCTCATGATACCGCCACTCTCGTGCCCGTACAAATGTCTCAACTTTCATGACCGTCGCGCAAAAACAGGCAGTACACCACAGAGAACGCCGACAAAACGCCCACGGCCGCTACATAAAAAAAAAGGTAGCGGCCGTCCAACGCCGCTCGCGTGCTCGGGTTGGCTCGGGCACGTCATGCGCACGTGACCATGCATGCGCATGATCGTGTTCATGCGTATGTGTCAAGTCAGTGAAGAGGGCAGGGAAGGGATTTGGCTTGCGAAGGCTACACGGGGCGAGTGGCAAGGGTTTTAAACTCGCTTCCTCGCATCATGGTTTCGCGCCGCTACAAATTATAGCTTTTCTCAGCTCGTAATGAACCGATTTGAAAAATTCTTTCGGCATACTGCTCTTCATTCGGCACACAAAAACTTTCAGCGTCTAACTGAAATTTGCTATGTGGCCTGGTGAGGGGCCCTTTAAGCGTCCGCGATATAATAAATTTTTCTAAACATAATCGTCAACAATTCCTTCTAACCAAAGGGTAGAGAATTTTACTGGCAACGCGGTGGGACGCGTTGCCCACTCGCGAGAGATTGTCGCAGTGGTGAGTAGTTCACAACAATCACTGTTCTATTTGCGGCAATGGGAAGTAGTTTTAGTCGGTTTAATGAGCACATACGGCGAACTACTACTCTCAAGGTAAATCTTCGTGCAGGGATTGGGCCGTACCTGGATCGGGCGTACCTTTAACAATGTAGAGACGAAGAGTAGATAGGAGGCAATTTCTTACCTTCGTTACTTTTTTCGCGAGCTCGGGCTCGTACTTGGCCTCAGGCGCACCTTCTTCGGCTTCATCATCGGCCGCGGCCTCAGGTTTCTCTGCATTAAGAGCAAAAGGCGGCCTGTTTACGATCTTCATTGGAAAACATTGCAGCTAGACGTGAGACCGTTCTCATACATAAATTAGCTTTGTCATTATAGCTACATGCATGAGGTACTTGATAAAAGGTTCCTTGCGTGACCATGAAAGTCCCACGATCCCGCATGCACTGTCCTTAGACGACTCGAAGGCGATAGCCATATTCTGCTTCTTTTCAGTCGTTTGTATAGACCCCCCCGCCCCACTCCCCCGAAATATTTCTGCACCCAATGTGGTCTTGCACTGCCTCCGGGATCGCAGGCATTTACAGGTTTCTGCTCCTCACGTGGTTTTGCATTGCCTCCTGGATCTACCCACCTTTGAAGAAGCGGCGATGCCATGTGAAGACGTCATTGTGACGTCATCTTATGTGACTTCCTGATGCATGGTATTGGGAACGAAAAGCGTGATTACGCTTAAAACAGGTTTGACAACGCTCACCGCTACCCGTCGCAGTGGCTAAGTGTTCACGGGCTCGGCTGCCGACCTCGGCTGCCGACCCGTGTACTGTGTGACGTCAGTGCATGGCAAAAGAGCCCCAGGTGTGGTTAAATTATCCGGAGCCATTAACTACGGCGTCACTCATAGCCCCGAGTCACTCTGGGACTTTAAACCCTATTAACCAACCAACGTTCAAAGCTAGGGTAGCAAGAAAAGACCTTTTGTGAACAACCACACTTTTGCGTGAAGCACAAATGGTGCCATGATACTGTTCAAGCTTCGAGGTGTGTCCGCGCTGGTAGAAACATTCGAAGATCGATATCAGATAATGAACTTTGATTGTCACGCATTTTACGGCTACGCATTCGATAAACTTTTGATAAATTTCCAAGGCTGGTGCATGCTAGGCGCGTCAAACTAATACAGGAACCCGAACTGGCTATCTTAATATCTGAAACCAGACCATGAACTTGGTTTTAGGCGAACACCAAAGCGTATCAAAACCGACACATGCCCAAGGTAATGCTATGATGCGAGGGGTTTCATCTTGAGCCGTTTCACGCGGCTTGAACCACGATATCGTATCCATCTGCCCCCCAAACCTCCCGGGGAAGTAAACGACGTTACCCACCACATAACGCAGTTGATCTTGATAGCGGTGGTTCGACGCTTGCAGAGCTTGGCAGACACCAGGAGTTCGTGGCGACTTTGGTCGCCACTCGTCTCCGCAAGATGACGTTTCCGCCTTCGATACTGGTGAAAGCCCATCGCGTTGAAGCTTCTGTTTCAACGCGATGTAACTGACGTCTCAGCACGGCTCCAGTGGTGAAAAAGTACAAGGTGAGCCCCGACCAAGTGCTTGCGGCGGGGACAGTCTTGGTGTCCATCGCCGACAAGGTCGCCTCGTCCCGATCGCAGAGCTCACCACCCGCTCCGTGAGAAGTCGCCATGATTTGAAAGACGGTCAACTTCCATCGGGTGAGGCTAGATGATAGTTGCGTCTCGGTTCAGCCAGAACACGGCTGCCACAATCGGAGGGTCGCGTTTCGGTCGTCTTCGTCGTCTTCTGCTCCTTTTACGCTTGCTCCTCTTCCTACCCTCAGTGGGACGACGATGATGATAACGATGGCGAAGAACATGATGATGATGGAAACGGTCTTCATGAGGCTGAAATTGCCGGTCTCTCCCCCTATTGTGCGAGTTTCTTGTATATCGCAGCCGCTATTCCTCTTTCAGCCAGCTCCTGCTTAACATTGCTACATGGTATACTGCTCAACTACATCACATAGCATGTGTCTGTCAAAGCCAGTACTTCGAAGTATGCTTTCAAGGCCTCTGCGCCAAAGCGTATGGATTTGTTGATCACTACACTATCGATGACCATTCCTAGTGGCAAGTTCCTAAGTTGCTCGTTTCTGAGCAAAATCAATACGACGGCAGAGTGAGAGTTTGTCGTGTGCCCTTCACGTCTACATATCTTTTTTTGCTTCCTGTGTGCTGGTGTATATTGGTGACATACGATGACAGTTCAATCTCCGGTTGGTCAGAGAGCGGATGTCTCAATCGTATTCAATTATGATAGGGAAAGTGCGGATTTCTAGCGTTGCTTGAGTAATTATCATCTCGAAAAATATTTGCTTGCAGCACTGCAGTTTCAGTATCCATTACCAACTCTCCTTCAGTGTTGCTTCCTTTTTTCTTGTAAAGCAACGTTTCAGCGTCCGTGTGTTTCCTGCTTCCGTGGGCGAAACGTTGCCATTAATCGGTTCTTCATGACACGAAACTGCCTCGATCCAAACAAGGTAGAAGTTCAGGAGAACATGAAGGGTCGAAGAGATGAATATTCTTGAACAGGGGTTGTCGCTGGGGCCGACCTTCCGACAACTGGTTTTGTCTTTTTCAAGGCAGAAACTCGTCTTCAAGTTGCTAATTTGAAGTAGTCAAGACCACTTGTCGCAACGTTGGCTCCATCGACAACCCCTGTTCGAGAAATTGTCGTGAGTGATCCTGCAGTTCCAGGATAGGACGTTTCATATTCTGTTGTTTTTAATTTGTGGATCCAATATTTGTGACGTTTTATTTGGGGCGGTACCTAACCCGAACTGTACTGACTTTCCTATCGGCCATTAGGGCGACATCAAGGTGACCACGAGGGGCCTTGGGGTCGTTTCAACATCTCGACCTCTATAGTTTCAACATCTCCACCAGCGTCATTTCTAAGCCAAAACGAGCCAGTTAGCCAATTCGTTCCGTCTTATCTCCCGACGTTGTTCTCGGAGGTGTCAATGGCTTCAATCTGAGTCAATGGCTCCGTACCCTGTCACCCCGTAATGCCTCCTGCTGGCTCCCAGATTAGGATACAGCTCAGCGATGAAAACGCGGGTTTGTAGGTGCAGTGTTTAGCAAAGCGTACCATTTGGCAACTATATGAAGCGGAGATATTTGATCACACCTAGTTTAGACAGAACAGGAATCTTGAGGCAATATTCACTGGTTCAAATTTCGACATTCTTGCAGGTCTCGAGGCAGTACATTCACACGCTGTGCAGAGCTATCACATGACTAACGTTTTCAGACCATCAACTTTAAAAAAGAATGAGGGAGGGATTTGGCATTTAGCCCTGAACACTTTTGTTGTTTCAGCGGTGATTGAAGGAACAAAAAATAAACAGTTTTCATGTGAAACATTCTTTAAAGAGATTAGCGCAGCTCGCATTAAGTCGCAACGCTGGGTCACAGCAGTGCTGGTGGGCACCTAGCTGTTCCTGGTTTGGCTAGGCTATTTTAAGTTTTGCTAAGTGCTACTGGGTTAATTGATACGTGCATCCACACACGGCTGCATGAAGTGTTCACGTGCTATCTCGTAAACCAAGTTTTGGCCACGAGCTTATGGAACGATATCGATTGGGTATCGATTAACCATAACGTAGAAGCACAGAATCAACATGATTCCAGTAGTTTAATTAGATTAATTAGGATAAATATGCTAACAAACGTAGTTAAGCTAATTAGCATATATCGGCTTAGCCTCGAGTAACTCGCATTTCCAAGCCCAACCAAGGCTTATTTAGCTAAATAGCTATTCAACACTAACTAGGATATCTTTATTTGCAGTAATTAGTCTTAATTAGAATTGACTTCGTAAGTTTTTCCGAGCTCTACCTCACTAGCCACACTAATTAAACTCGGCTTAATTAACACAGGATAGCCACTGACTTAATTAGCTTAATTGTGCTTACATAATTAGGTGTTACTAGGCTCAACTAGGCTAAATTAGAATTAGGCTTGGCTATAATTACCTTGGCTTATCTAGGCTCATCGAAGCTTAACTTGGCTTGACGTGGCCAAGGCAAGCTGGGCATGATGATAGTTTTCTTTCCACGCTACACGGAAAAACCTCGAGCGTAATAGCTCTGCTGTAAAATTGGCTATTTTTAGTGAGCGAATGCGCCAGCATAAGACTCGACAAGTGTTCTTTTCGCATTGGTATATACAGCCATTGACTACATTTCAGTACATTACACTACGCTACACTACAATGACCCAGGCAGAGCGACCTGCTACGTGCTCTTAACAATCGTGCTCCAAATTTGAGGTATAGTTTTCTGTACATGAGCGTTTAGTTGGGATAATAGTCTTGAACAGCCTGTATGCAGATCAATGGTTTCCTAGAGACTTAACATCTGACAGCCGAGGATTCACAGGCTACTGATTAACTATGACATGGCTTTAATAAGATGATCTGGGCGAAGCAACTGGCCTACAGGATTGTCATTCAGAATGAAGGTACAATCGCGCGTAGCATAACTGGTAGTATAGATGCTTCTACGAGCAGATAAGACGCTCATCAACAGAATAAGAGGTAGCGGATCGCTGGGGTGTCAACTCGTAACTAACCTTATACAGTCGGGAAAACGGCGTAAAGTGAAGCCGTTCCAAGCATGCGCAAAATACTTGGCGCATCACGTTACATTAGATTGGATTATATATTATATTTTCATACAATGCGTATCTGACCAGCACGTTGCGGGTTCGATCCCGTCCGCGGCAGTCGCATTTCGATTGACGCGAAACGCTAGCGGCCCGTGCACGTAGATTTAGATTTAGGAACCCCAGATAATGGAAATTTCCGGAGCACTCCACTACGGCGTGCCTCATAACCATATGGTTGTTTTGGCACGTAAAACCCCAGATATTATTATATATTATATATTGTATGAAGCATATGCTAGTTTAGACACCCTGTCCTTATGCCTGTCCATTTGTTTTTAAGGCGAAAGCCTTATATGTCTCGCGCGTAGACAATCCGGCGTCCGGTGCCCAAATATCACGTGACCAAATGTTGACGTTGTCTGGTGTCGTCATAAGATGACATCGTCGCTTTCTCAAAGGTGCGCCGCTCCTCAGAAGGGGTGCAAAAACGGGTGCCGTACAGAAAGCGTCAGAGATGGTAGGGGGGAGAGGGACAGTAAGATCAACTAAAAACGTGAAAGTAATGTAATGAGTGTCTCGTGAAAGCATAAGCTTTCACTTGTGCTCCAATTAGCGCTAGCGAAAGAGACTATCAGCTTTAGCGCGTCTTATTTGCTCTAAGCACGAAGGCACGGCTTACTTGTCCCTGGCTTGACGGGCTTCTCTGGTGTCTTCTTGCTCGTCGTGGCCGACGGCGCCGGCTTAGACCGCGACACTTCCGACTCTGCTGTCTTGAGGGAGGGTTCGATCGAGGGTTGACGTTTCCCCGGCCCGACCTCAGGCTGCGATTTGTTATCGGCATCGGCAGGGTCCCGCTTCTTGGCCTCCTCGAGCTGCTTGAGCAGAGCTCGGGTCTCCTTGTTTCGCCACAGCTCTTCCTTGACCCACTCGTCCAGCTCTCTCCCTTTGAATGCCAGCCGGGCGCCCAGATTGGCGAGTCGCTCTCGGGCCTTGGCTAAGCGTTCCTCCAGCTCCTTGCGGGTCGGCGCGGGCTTTTCCGCCATCTCGGCAGCTGCTCGAGACGGCGTGACGGTTGAAGCGGGGTCTCTCCAGGGGTCCCTTCTAAAATTTGCGAAAGGGAGAGATTCGCACTGTGCTTCAACGCTGCGTCTTCTTCTTCTTCTTCTTCTTCTTCTTATTCTTCACGCATATCACAAGCGCTGCTGCTTTCCCATGGGGCACAATATTGCTGCTGATCAGCAGACGCATTGCCCTCCTAATGCAGATCTTCCATTCATTCCCCTTCCACTTTAACCCCTCAACTCACACCGAGCCGGTAAAAATGTTCTCCAGCGGGACTCAAGCTCTCTTATTCCACCGTGTGTTTGCTCCCTCCCCCTTCACCTTACTGGGGCGGTGGAAGTCGTGCTTAAGAGGCTTCGGGCAGGGGTAGCCTTTACACCGGCTTTGATATCAATGGGGAAATGGTCGCATTTACCAGTGGGTGCTACGTGCGCGTACTGCTCTGTTGCAGTGATGTAAGCAGATGCGTACCATCTTATATGGACACGCCAAGGATTACAATCGGAACGCTCCCGTCACCTCCTGCAAGCCGGCCTTCGCTACAATGACACGACCAGCTATGACCGCTGGATACATAACAGATTCTGCAAGATCCTGCTTCGTTTCGTACACAACAGTGGTCCTACGGCAGACATGTAATGCACATATACACACAAAGAATTATGCCTTAAAGGCAAGTCTATATCGCAATAAAAAACGTATTCCCATCGTGGGAGGCCTAGGCTGCGTCACTCTAATTGCTGGTTCTCAATAAAGTGTATTCCCCCTCCTCCTCCAACACTCACACACGTAACCTGCATCTATTTAGAACGACCCGCCACAGTCGCCTTCGGACATACTCAACCAATACACTCATGTTCGTAAGGAGGTACGACTCGCTGAACGGACCCTGGGAAGCCAATTGGCGACCCTGGGCCAGACCAGGCGAGCCGCTCTAGCCAGTCGGGCCTTGGAATGCCACAGTTGTCACCATTGCCGGGATTGAAATATAATTCAAATTAAGATGTAGGACAGCGATCACGGAGCTGTTCGTACTCACGAGAGTGCAAGATCGCAAGCTCAACCTTCGTCATTGCGTTGGGATGGCCAACGACCGTTTGCGCAGTCTTAGATATTGAACAGAGTGCAACGGCGCAGCTAGAAATTTTTTTCTAGGGGGAGGTGTGGGGGGAGGGGTAGTTACCTTTTATGTATGTTCGTGCGTACGCTTGTAGGTGTGAGTGCAAAATTTACACACGCGAAACCGAAGATCTTCGGAGGGGTTCCGGAAAAGGTATCGGAATGGTTCTTAAATTGCTTGATTCGGTAGACTTCACATATAAATAATTTTTCCTGCCTATACTTCCTGCTTTATTCAACAACGCTAATATGAACCGATAAGTACATGTGGACATCGAAACAGGATACCTGTTATTTTATTCCAGACTCGATGTCGCGTTTTGCAAGCAGAGCTCCGGATGTGACAATTTGTGTTGCACAGCAATTAAGAGGCATTTCTTGTATATCTTCAATGAGTAATTACGTAAATTTATGAGTGCTTGAAGAGCCTGACCCAGTAATGCCAATTGTGTGGTTGATACTTTGGAATGGCATACTCTAGAGCATGAAGGAAAGAAGATTACTTTTAAGGGCTCGTTTTAGATGCGAAGTATCTTATGGCGAGGTTCAATCCGGTGGTGGTGGTGGTGGTGTGCGGCGTGACCACCCTTACTGCGCATGCGCATACCCTCTCCACTCACCCTCTACCCTCCCACTATTCACATCCCCTCTCCCATTTCCCCCTCCCCCTCCTCACTTCCCCTCTTCCCTTTCCCCTCTCCCCTTTCCTCCTCTCCACTCTTCCTCTGAAACGCGGGCTAGACATGCCGAAATTCTCTCCTGTGCAACGCCGCGATGAGCACCAGCGCATGCGCGTCCCCTCCCCCTCTCTCTCCTCTCCTACGCTGCCCACTCTCGCACGCCTGCCGACTGCGTTCCCCGCTCGCCCTGTGAGAATTAACGGCCAGGCTGAGGGAAGACAAGACGCGCGTAGCGTTCCTCCGCGTTCCACGACGCGAGGTCGGTAGCATGCCCAAAGAACGCCAGCGGAACGCGATCGTGCAAGTGCTCCGGCTTCGCATCGCCTCATGGTCCCCTTTAGCGGGAAATGGTGTAATTTTTTCCTTTTGTTGGACACAATAATAACGAGAACTAACACTGATGTCTATTAGTTCTCGTTAATACTCTAGAGCAGCCTTTCCTGAAGAATTTACTGATCTACCTGATGAAAGCACTGACAGATTGTTTTACAGCATGGTATAATGTTTCTTTGGCGTGTTCAGAGGTCGTTGAAAACGAAAACTCTTTTTTCTATTTCTGAAAGAGCTTTTCTTCACTACAGGTGCGAATCCGGCCGACAGTCAATTACCTGAGATGTACTTTATGCCCAACGTCTCTAAGAAATTAATAGGGCTGTCGTTTTATCTGACGCTGGCTGGCGTGACTAAATGTCGTCAAAACGTAAGGGCGAAATTATCGACCTGTCTTACTACGTTTGCTGCTGTCTAGCAACTATGGCTGTCGCCTTCTGATTTTTCCTTTGTTCAATCGAGCTTCACTTTGTGTATTGTAGCGTTGCCAGCCACTATAATGAATCTCGTTTTGTCAATCTCCTCGCGGCTTCGTTTTCGACACAGATGCAATGAACGTATTTCAGTGGCATGGGTACCGAGTGATGCTCTCATTTCTCTTCCAAGTATTTCCGGTGAAGCATTTAATTCCGGTTTTCCGAAAAACAGGCTCCCTTACGCATTCGCCTAAGACGACCCGATGGCGAAAGCCATAATCTTTTTTTTCCCTCTCAGTCGGTGTATTGCCTCCAGGATCGGAGGCGCGGCAAGCTTTCTGCCCCTCACCTGGCTTTGCACTGCCTCCGTCATCGGCCCACCTTTGATCAAGCGACGATGACATGTGAAGGCGTCATCATGTGACGCCGCGTTATGTGGCGTCATAGTGTCGTCATGATGATGCCACTAATTATGGCGCTATGTGACGTCATGATGACGCCATATGGTGACGTCATACCGTGATGATTACTTTTTGCATCACTCGTGCTGACGACGCCACTGCCGACGGTAAATTTTCGCGTTTGATGAGGCACCTAGTGCTTTCGCCTTAAAAGTAACCGCCGCTGCCTGAAGCCATCGTTGTTCCGATATCATATTTACGTCATAGTTATTGTCATTCTGTTTACCACATTTCTGATCAACCTCGCAATGCGGTGTCGCAAAGCCCTTTGACACTTTGCGGTGTGTAATAAATAACAGCTCCCAGTCTCCAACGCTGTTAGCGGCAATTCAATGTTTTCACCGCCTGGCTGTTCCTGTTAATATATCCTTGATGACCTGGGTAGCACGCACTGGCGCTACAATAAGTGGACCAGTGTGAATATTGATTATATGTTGGATATGTACAACAGCACTCGGGAGAAAAAAAAAAGCAATGTGATCCGTAAAGACGTATTCCGCCAATCGAAGAGACGCCTGCTTCGTCGTTATCATAAAGTTCAGAAAAATCCAGTGAAAAGAACTTTGTTTCGCTTGAAATAGCGTCGCAACTGTTCTGAAAAGGACTGAAAACTAAGCCAGAGACGAACGTTTCTCTCAGTAAGTGCTGCGTTTGAGGATGGCACGGTAAGTGGCCACGAGTCCCTGGGCTCAGACGGAACTTTAGCAGAAAAGCATGGTGATGTGAAGTGAATTGAAACTGTTCTCATGTCCGCTAAATGGATTGTGTACCTTGAACCTAACGATGCTATACTGCACGTAAAAAGTCGTACATGCTGAAAAATCAGAAGCGGCGATCAGCAATGGGAAATTTAAGGCTATATAGCTACGCCATACTGCTTTTAAGGTTAAGTGAAGCAGTGCGGGAAGTATTGGGGCAGAAGTTATCTTTTGAATAGCAGAGACTGTCTCTTCGATACAATATACTCGAATGAACATAACCGAGTAATATCACAGCGCAATGTAAAAACAAAAGAGATTATGGACACGAAGGATTATAGTTTAAGCAAAATGTTTGTCAGACAAGTTCGTTTTTCTTGCAGCAGTAAAAATTTCAGGTCGATATCACCGAAATGCTTGGTTCACTGTACGCGTAAGATGTTGAGAAATATCGGAGTACCATCTACTGAGAGATACGATAACTACCTTCCTTTACCCTACGCTCTATATTTTTCATTACGCGCCTCTTTTTACGAAGGACGAAAAATCTGAAGCTCTCACCTTAACTGAGTTCTCGCTTCGAGCTCTGAGCAATAATGAAATCGTTGTTTCTTAAAACACAGCAGATATTTGTGCTCCTCGTGAGATGCTGCAAAGTGTATTCAGACGTCTTTTCCTGGTTTTTCATTATACCAAATAGTTTTTGCCTTCTGCGCATGTGCACACCTGGATGGTTTGAAAGGTGACGTAGGCACAGAATGAAAAAAAAACGCTTATCGAACCAAAGCGGTGTCAGCCTCACGGATATCCGAGCGCGTAATTCAAGTACTCTTAATTTGACTTTTATTTTTTAATCCTAGGGTGATCGGGGCTCTGCGATCAAGATTTGCTTACCGCCGGAGAGCTGGCCTGCACAAGGTTTTGAAGATCACTACTAAGCACGTCACAAACACGATAAATCCCGCTATCGTCGTCAATATCAACGAGCGGAAACCCGTGGGCGCAGTAGACTCAACGTGTTCCCTTGCGGAGGCCAAAGTGCTGTGGTATCTGAGGTTATCCCGCCTTTTCGGCTGCCTCTTCATCAGCAACCTGAGCGGCAAGACGTTAAGTAACGCAGTCGCGACGTGGAAGACTCCGTACGTAATCTACGCAGCCCTTTGGCTTTGGATCGCTTTCGTACACCGGGGAATCCATATGTTGTCAAT